>NC_056742.1:272803402-272995902 GCF_019279795.1 Protopterus annectens | reverse complement strand
GGAGGATCCATGTTGTATTCTGCTGAAATAGCTGACGCATGAATCTTAATGGAGGAGTAAGATAGGCCATTGTGGAAAAGTTCTGCTAAGTATTCCAGGATGTTAGCTATGTTTACCAGTGCTACATTTTGCCCTTTTGCTGCACTCCAAAAGAGATATCTTTTCCATTTCGCTGAGTAAGTTTTTCTTGTTGAGGGTCTGAGAGCTTCCAAGATAATGTCTTTAACCCTTTGAGATAAATCTGGGTTATTTTGTCTCATGCAATGCTCCAAGCAGCTAGCTGCAGTGTTTTCAGGTTCGGATGCAGGGTTTTGAAGTTGTTCTGTGTTAGCAGTAAAGGAACCAGGGGTAGAGGCCATGCGAGCTCCCGAGACATACTCCTCAGTAGTGGGTACCAGTGCTGCCTCGGCCAGTCTGGAGCCATCAGGATGATCCTTGGGTGGTCTTCTTTGATCTTCAATAGCACCTTGTGCATCAAAGGAAGAGGTGGGAATGCATATGCTGTCAGGTTTTTCCAAATGAAAGATAGGGAGTCCACCTTCCAAGCAAGTGGGTGGTATGTCCTTGTGCAGAATTTTTTCAATTGGTGATTGTGTGGAGATGCGAATAAGTCTATTTCTGGTAGTCCCCATTTCCTTGTGATGGATTTGAAGATGTCTGGATGCAGCATCCATTCGTGGGCATCAGTGGTAGTCCTGCTTAAGATGTCTGCTAGTATGTTTTCTTTTCCTGGCACAAATATTGCCTTGAGCTGTATGTTGAGGCTTAGGGCCACATTCCAGAGATCCATTGCCATCCGGCATAGAGGATATGAATGTGTGCCTCCCTGTTTGTTGATATACCACATAACTGTGGTGTTGTCCGTCCTTATCAGCAATTGTCCCTGTTGGAGAAACGGACTGAATGACTGAATTGCCAGTTTTACTGCCAGCATCTCTTTTGGTTTATGTGTAGGTTTAGCTGGTCTTGAGTCCATAAGCCTTGTATGCATTTGTCCAGCATGTGTGCTCCCCAACCGAGGTCTGAGGCGTCTGTGGTGATAGTCTGGCTTGGTTGAGGGCTGTGGAAGGGCAGTCCTTTGTTCAATTGACAGGCCTGAGCCCACCATCGGAATTCTTGCTTCAGGCATGGAATTATTGGAATTTGGGTTTCTAGGCTGTGCTTGTGCTGAGACCATAAATTCCTGAGGTACCATTGCAACTTCCTCATATGCAGTCTGGCATGTGGGATCAATATTATGCAGGATGCCATGTAACCCAGGGCTTGCAGGATTTTCCTTGCTGTAAGCTGGTTCTGCGTTGTTAATGCCATGAAGTAGACTGGAAGGTGCTTTTGTTTTTCTGCTGTGAGGGATGCCATTTGATTTGATGTGTCCAGTTCCGCACCCAAGAAGGTTATCCTTTGGGATGGCAACAGCCTTGATTTTTTTATATTGACTGTGTATCCCAAGGCTTGCAGTAGATGAATGACCCTTTTCAAGTCTTTTGTTAATTTGTCTCTGTTGTCCGCTTGTAACAGGCAGTCGTCCAGGTAAGGGTAAATTTGAATTCCTGGAGCCTGCAATGAGCAATTACTGATGCCAGGCATTTCGTGAATACTCTGGGCGCAGTAGATAAGCCAAAAGGCAATGCTGAGAATTGATAATGCTCTGATCCTGCAAGAAATCTGAGGTATCTTCTGCAATTTGGTCGTATAGGGACGTGCAGGTATGCCTCCTTGAGATCTAGAGTTACCAGCCAAGACTCCTTGCCCAGCATGGGAAGAAGCTGCTGTAGAGTCAGCATTTTGAATTTTGGGACAATGAGGTATGTGTTCAGTGCGGACAGGTCTAGAATAGGTCTCCATTGATTTTCCTTCCTTGGCACCAGGAAAAGTCTGGAGTAAAATCCTTGCCCTTGTTCCATAGATAGTACTTTTTCTATAGCTCTCATCCTTTTTAAGTTGTCTATTTGTTTTAGAGCATTTGCCATTTGATTTGGAGGTAGGTTTGGCATTCCTCTCTTCCTTGGTAGAGTATGGAAGTGAAACCTGTAACCTTTGTCTATTGTCTGTAAAATCCATTTGTCTCCTGTAATGCAATGCCAATTTACTGAAAATAAGGCTAGCTTTCCGCCTAAGGGTGCTTCTAGTTGTTCCCTGGTAGGCGGCTTCAGAGCCAAGTCACTGTGATTGTCCTGTGGAAGTGGTAGTGGCTGGATCTGCAGCAGTACTTCGCTGGTTGTTAGGCTGCCACTGACGTCCCCTGTAGGCACCTCTGGATTGACCTCTGCCTCTTGTGCGCCTATTCCTGCCTCTCTGTGTTCTGCTGGTGTCTGGAAAGGACCAATTCTTGGAGGGCCAGTTCCTACTAAACCTTGGAGGCTGGACCTGTAAGAAATCCTTGACTGTCTGGACAGATTTTGCTTTCTCTTCCACCTTCTTCAGCACTTGCTGTGCAGGAGAGCCAAACAAATTGTGTTTATCCATGGGAGCATCTAGGAGCTTTGATTTTACATGGTCTGGTAATGACTGCTCTTTTAACCATGCATGCCTTCTGATCACTGTACCAGTCATAGCTGATCTAAAGGAAGACTCCAGTGCATCATAGCCACATTTTAAGGAATGGTTACTGACCTGCTGTATGTTATGTACCATTTCCTTTAGAGACTTTCGATCTAAAGCTTCAGGTGAGGACAACTTTTTAGATAACTGATCAAACATAAATTTCTGATACTGAATCATGTGGAATTGACAGTTTAAGGCCCTAGCTGAAAGAGTAGCAGAAGTATAAACTTTTTTACCCCATCTCTCCAAGGCCCTAGATTCCCTTTCCGAGGGGAGTGGGTTTTTGGCAGAAGTAGCTGCTACAGCCTTGGGGCCCTGTGAAATAGTTTCAGGATCTGCAAAAGGAGCCTTATACAAGTGATTATGTGTGTCCGGAACCCTGTAGTATCTGTCGGGCTTAGCAGGGGCCGGAGGGAGTGAATCAGGAGCAGTACAAGCATCATTAAATGCATCATCCACAACTGTAAGTACTGGAGGAATGGCTAAAGGCCTATGCTGTGGCAAATGCAAAAAAGTCCTAAGCCTTTTCCTAGAGTCTGAGAAATCCTGACCCTGCCATTGAAATTGTTCCCTCATAGCATGCAAGGTTTCCCCAAAGAAAATTCCTCAGGAGGAGAGGCAGAAGGAATGGAGTCTTCTGCATCAGAGTCCTCATATGGAGAATAAGGGCCCTCAGGAGGGTTTGTATTTTATGATTCATCTGAGGAGTAATCAGTAGAAACTGGCTCAGGGGGTTCTGCTCTAGGCCTCTTCTCTGGAGGGGGTTGAGAGGCCCTATCAGGGTGAGACTGGGATCCCCTGATCAAAGAAATGAGATCCTCTGCTAGACTAAGCATTTGAGTACTAGAGCTAGGCCTGTGAGAGGGGACTTTAGTAGGCACGGCCTTGGAAGATTTAGCTGCTTTAGCCCTGGCAAAGGCCTTAATTGACATGGATGCAGGGGGCCTAGCAGCTCCACGTGCAGGAGTAGATACATCTAGGGGAATAGTATCGGATAAATCCTGAGAAACTGTAAGAGCAGGTGGAATTTCAGTAGCAGATTCAGCCATGCTGGAAGAGGCCTCGGTAGTAGAAGGCATGCTTTTGGCCGAAGGAAGAACCGCAGACTCAGTTTCAGCGGTTGGCTTAACCACGGTTTCGGCCGAAACCGCGGACCGCGAGTGTCGGTCCTTTTCCTTACGCTTTTTAGCTAAATGTGAAGTCGGAGTCTCCGATAGCATGATATAAGCAAAAGCGGAGCCGAAAAACTCCTCTGCAAACTCCGACCGACGTCTAAGCGTCCGTCGGTTGAAAGAAGCACAGGCTAAACAAGCTGCTACGTCGTGGTCTGGGCCTAAACAAGGTAGGCAGTAAGAGTGGAAGTCTTTATGAGGTATTTGTTTCCCACAAGTTAAACAGTTATTCACTTTTTCTGACATCGGCTGAGGCAAGAAAGAGTCCCCAACGGGGTACTTAGCTTTTTAGAAGTCTTCGGTAGTAGTAATCTCTGGATCTGACCGACCGGCACTTGCGAACAGCTTCTGCTTCGGGCGCCACGCGGCAAGAAAGACTGAGGAAAATGGCATCGGCTGATGCCTTTATACCCGAAGAACTGCAGCTATGACGTCGGGTGAAGTGCGACACCAGCCGAGGCCAGACCCAGACTTTGGAATCCGGCCGACCGAAGGGCTGCCTGAGGCCAGGACAACCCATTTGTTAGGACTGCAGATGCATCCTTGAAGGACATCAAACTGATATTGCCAACATCCTGGCAGATAGATTCAGTGCTAACTTTACCCCTCTCTCACCCCCTAAAGGGCCCATCTCTATACCGGAAGAATGCAAAGTACCTGTAATCACGGCTGCACAAGTAAAAAACACACTCTCCAAAGCCAAGAACACAGCATCCATGGGACCTGACAACATTCCAGGCTGAGTTCTACATGAACTACAGAATGAACTGGCACCCTACCTAAGTACCATGTTCAATCATAGCCTCACCTCAGGCTCTGTGTCCACTGAATGGCACACAGCATCCATTATCCCACTCCACAAAGGGGGAGCCACCACGGACCCCGGGAACTATTGCCCCATTAGCCTGATGAGCCTGGTCTGCAAGGCTATGGAGCGTATCATCATGGAACTTATAAATAATAACATTGGTGATCTTCAAACTCTGGACCCTACCCAGTTCGGGTTTATAAAAGGCAAATTATGTCTCCTAAACCTTATAGACTTATTTGACGCAGTCACCAAAACCGTAGATAAGGGTAAGGTGGTACACACAGCCTATCTAGATCTCGCCAAGGCTTGCAATACCATCCCCCACTCTGGAATTATAAACAAACTCACTAAACTAAGTATAAATCCCTATGTCACAAGATGGGTTGCCAACTGGCTCACTGACAGAACCCACTTCAGACCAGTGATAAGTGGAGTACCACATGGTTCAGTCCTAGGTCCTCTCCTGGTGGGTATCTACTTCTCTGAAGTACAGGCTAACACAGAAGGTCTTTGGCTAACAAAGTTCGCAGATGACTGCAAACTAGGAGCCATAAGCAAACCTTCTATCAATGTGGACATCCTACAAAAGGGCCTCACTGAGACAGATGCCTGGTGTCAAAGACATGGCCTCAAGCTCAATGCCAAAAAGTGCATTGTCGTCCCTTTTGGTAAAAACTCTGTACCCATGAACTACCACATAGGTAGTAGTCTACTTAATACCGAAAGTGTGATGAGACCTTTGGACACAGGTGGACAGTAGTCTTTCCTTTGATAATCACATTGCCACAGTAGTCAGGAAATCCTTCTATGCGGCACACCTCATCACAAAAGGCTTCTCATCCAGGAAAAAAGAGGTCATTGTTCCCCTCTACTCATCACTCATAAGACCCATTATAGAGTACAACGCCCCTTTTGGTATGTACCTCACAAGACATCTACAACTGGAAAGGCCACAGAAAGACCTCACAAAGAGGATTACCGGCCTCAAACAGATGCCCTATGCAGACCGTCTCAAAAAACTCTAGCTTACTCTGTCGCATATCGCCTACTCAAAGGCGATCTCTGCCTAACATACAAAGCTATGTCAAACCCAGGGCTGATGGACATGCTCCAGGTAAAGAAATCCCAATCCCTCTGAGCTACACGCTCTAGGGACATAAACCTTGTCACCACAATAAACAGAACATGCTGGAGGGATAGATTCCTGTCCCAGAGACTTCCCATACTCTGGAATAAACTACCTGTCTATGTCAAACAAAGCTCCTCATTAGCACTCTTTAAGAAAAATCTTAATGATTGGATGGGAGATAGGAAATTCACCATGGGGATCACTTCTGTGGCTCTGCTTGACAGGGGCACAGGAAAATAATTTTCTTCGGTGGCAAAAGCCAGGGTACCATTTTGGCTAGGCTTATATAGGCCCTAGGGCCAATAGCCTAGTACCTACTTATGAACCTATGATCTTATGACTGATATCACTAAATAATTACATACATGTGAGTTTCAGACTTCAACTCCTTCAGAAATGTATCTTAACACAAACCTTGTTATTCTAGCACATTTCTAAGTTTAAATGTGGAAATATGTAGAATCTGTCACTATTTCTGGGTCACTGTCTCTCCCCCCCCCCCCATTATGTTGGGCTTTGTCCAGAGTTCTTACACTAAGAAATTGAGAGCTATGGAAACTTTATGTTAAGCCTTGGTGATCACTGTGGCATTCCATGCAAACACACTGACTATGCTCTATTATAAACAGGACTGCTATTTGCATTGATTTACATGGATTCCTGCCTGGCAACACTGTTGCCTGCCACAAAACTGAGCTTATTTATGTTTAAATGCGGTTTGTGGCACAAATAATTAGCGATCCTGCTAACCTCGCATCACCTTCCACACATGTAAGCTCAATGTAGGCTTTCAGTGAAGCCTACATGGAGTTTACTGAATCAGACAGTAACTGTATATCAGACTCCAACAAAGTGCTCTGAACAACTAGAGATACAATATTAGTGAATGCAACTACAGTGGCTGCAATTTCTATTTATAGTATTTACTAAATACAATAACAGTTATGGAATTGCTTTCATGCTCCTTTCCTTTAGATTTTTTCATTTCTGAATATCAAATTACATGTATTATAGGTTCATAAGTACTAGACTAACTGCCCTTGTAAGCCACTTTAAGCCTAGCCAATGTCTCTTTTTTTGCTGGAATTAACCTATCCCATTTGCTTACAGATTGGCTTTACACATCCAGTGGTCGATAGTTATAAATTATCCCTACTCAGGATAACTTGGATCATACCATAAATATTATGAGGGGAAGCATGTATGGGAAAAAGCTTCCATTTACCATCCACAGATCCAAAATGTGCTTGAATATGGACAGGGATTAACTTTGTTTTATGTGGATGGGAAGTCTGTTGCACAGCATCAGTATCCTCTGCAAGATACACATGTCCATCCAAACAATTCTGTTAATGTTGTAGAATAGGTTTAGATCCCTGGACAGAGTATTTCTTGATCTGCTGATGTGGGGTTGGGAGGGTGGCCTAATGGTTAAGGTGCTTGCCTTACAAACACAAGGCACAGGGTTTGTGTCTCACAAGGGATAATTAGCTAGGCTTAAAAAAATGGCTCGCAAGGGCAGTTAGCCTAGTACTAATCTATGAACCTATGAACTTATGCAGTAACTCCATCAGTACTGTGGCTCGTCTAGCCAGGATGTAACAGACGAGACTTTGTGAGTTCTGTTCAAGCGGCTTTATTATGTACAAACACATCACAATTGAAGCTTATTAACTTAAACTTAGGTAAATTTACATACAAAAGCTTATTAACATTAACTTAGGTAAACTTATATACTAACTAGCTATTCATTTCATACATGCTCACTCTCTGGCTGCACTCTCAAAATGGCACTGGGTACAGCACATGCCTGCTATTTATACATGCATGTTCATCACTTGCTATGCTTCTTAAAGACATATCACACACACTGCTCTACATCCTCCCTCTTTGAGAAATAGATCATGCGATGCTGAGAATATCAGTTGACATGCAAATAATACAAAAAGCTTTTTGTCATGCATTTATACAAAACTATGTACATATGTATATACAGTTATGCCCAAGTCGCTGTGTATTTCACAGTATGTCTGGAAGTGTGACCAAATCATGTGACATAAAACTGAGAATTAGACTTAGTAACTGGAACTGTCTGCTGAATGTTCAACCTGAGGCATATCGGGAACATCATTAGAGTTGGACTCAGAAGGTAAGACATATTGTAGAACAGTAACATTGTCTGAATTGCTGTGAGATCTAGAGTCTGTATCACAGGAATAATGCTGCAATATCGATTCTGGTACAGGAAGAAGATATCTGAGATTTCTCCTGTACTCCACACTGTCAGATTCTACGAAGTAGGATCATGGCTCAGTACATACACCTGCTACTTGACCAATACGGTCAAAACCTTTCGCTGTTTGTATCTTCACGATCTTGCCTTTCAATGGATGAAAAAATCTGCTCGATTTATCATAACTGGACTTCTGGATAGAACGATTCCTGAATAATTGGGTTCTGATGGTTCTGTAGTTCTTAGCGTTAGGCCTCAGGAACTAATAGGCAGTGTTGTTCTAGTTTGCCTGGATAGAAGTCTCTGAGCAGGTGAGTCAAGTTCATCACCACGGGGTATGTTTCTGAGATTAAGTAAATTCAAAAAGACATCGGTATTGTCATGCTTTGACCTTTCAAGTAATTGCTTTGCACTCTGCACTGCATGTTCAGCTAGTCCATTTGACTGTGGATATTCTGGACTACTAGTAACATGTACAAAGTCCCATTCTCTTGCAAATGTTTTAAATAACTGACTAGTAAATTGAGTACCACTGTCAGTAATAACTTTGTGTGAACTACCACAGACTGAGAAAATGATGTCTCAACTTTGTAATAACAGCAGTTGATGTTAGATTAGGTAATAAGTCAATCTCATACTAGTTTGAATATGAGTTTACCAATACTAAGTAATGCAGATTGTTCTACTCGAATATATCACTGCCTAATGTTGACCAAGGTAGTTCAGGAAAGTACAGTTTTGTACCTACCATAAATGTAGATGTCCGAGAGGAATGCATCTGCAGTCTTTACAAATGGGTTGTCCTGTCGTCAGGCAGCCCTTCGGTCGGCCGGATTCCAAAGTCTGGGTCTGGCTTCGGCTGGTGTCGCACTTCACCCGACGTCATTGCGGCAGTTATTCGGGTATAAAGGCATCAGCCGACGCCATTTTCCTCAGTGTTTCTTGCCCCAGATGCCAGGTGCCCTCTTGGATGGCTAAATTTGGATAAATGCCAAAGTTTCCAAATAGTAGAGAGCAAACACACAAAATAAGCATGTATGTACATATATACAAACAAATACACCATAATAGATCCCCAAGCTAGCTGAAGATTGGCAAATACCCTAGGAGTACCTCAGAGGGAAGGAGGGTGGTAATCCTGACTGCAGATGCATTCCTCTCGGACATCTACATTTATGGTAGGTACAAAACTGTACTATGTCCTTCAAGGATGCATCTGCAGTCTTTACAAATGGGTAGAATACCAAAGCTAAACTAGGGGAGGAGGAAATGAGAAGAGATTATGGTGTAGTTAGGATCCCTTGCAAAACAGCAGTGGCAAAACCAGCACGGGATCTAGAGTATAGAGGTAAGTTATAATGCTTGGCAAATGTATGCACGGAGGTCCAAGTAGCAGCCTCTATAATGTCCTTGGTAGCCACTCCTCGTAAGAAAGCTGTGGTAGTGGCTGTAGCCCTTGTGGAGTGAGGCCTGATGTTCTCTGGAGTTTTCTTTCCATGGTAGGAGTAACAAAATGTAATGCAATTTCCTATCCATTTGGAGATTGTCTGTTTAGAAATTGGTTTTCCTTCCTGTCCTGTTGCATATGCTACCAGAAGCTGGTCAGTTTTTCTATTGTTTTTTGTCCTGTCCAGGTAGTAGCGTAATTGTCTGTGTACATCCAAGGTATGTAAGAGCCTTTCTCCCTGTTCTGTGGGTTGGGGAAGAATGTAGGAAGGTGGATAGCCTGATTTAAAGAGACTCTGGATACCACCTTAGGCATAAATGTAGGATTTGTTCTCATGGACACTCTATCTTGATGGAAGATCAGGAAGGGTTGCACTGCCATTAATGCCTGTAGTTCAGAGACCCTTCTTGCTGAAGTTATTGCCAGCAGGAAAGCAGTCTTCCAGGATAAGTATTGTAATTCTGCTGTTGCTGCTGGTTCGAAAGGAGGAAGAGTCAGTTTTTCTTGCACAAAGTTCAAGTCCCATGCTGGCAATGGAGGTTTCCTGGGAGGTTTTACATTTTTAATTCCTCTCAGAAAATGTCTGAGCAGAGGATGCGAGAAGACAGGAGGATCCAAGCTGTATTCTGCTGAAATAGCTGATGCATGTATCTTGATGGAAGAATAGGACAGGCCTGTATGGAAGAGCTCCGCCAAGTACTCCAGGATGTTGGCTATGTTCTCCAGTGTCACATCTTGCCCCTTTGCAGTACTCCAGATGAGATATCTTTTCCATTTTGCTGCATAATTCTTTCTTGTTGAAGGTCTACGAGCCTCCAGGATTATGTCTTTAACCCTTTGGGATAAATTTGGGTTAATTGCTGTTATGTAATGTTCCAGGCAGTTAGCTGCAGAGTTTTTAGGTTTGGATGCAGGATGTTGTAGTTGTTCTGTGTTAGCAGTAATGGGATCAGGGGCAGTGTCCATATTTGTTCCCGGGACATGCTCCTCAGCAGTGGATACCAATGTTGTCTTGGCCAGTCTGGGTCTATCAGAATGACCCTCGGACGTTCCTCTTTGATCTTCAGAAGCACCTTGTGCATCAAAGGAAGTGGTGGGAATGCGTATGCTGTCAGGCTTTTCCAACTGAAAGATAGGGAGTCCACCTTCCAAGCAAGTGGGTGGTAAGTCCTTGTGCAGAATTTCTTCAACTGGTGATTGAATGGGGATGCAAACAAGTCTATTTGTGGTAATCCCCATTCTCTTGTGATGGTTTTGAAGATGTCCGGATGCAGCATCCATTCGTGGGCATCTGTTGTAGTTCTGCTTAATATGTCTGCTAGAATGTTTTCCTTCCTGGTACATAAATTGCCTGTAACTGAATGTTGTAGCTCAGAGCCACATCCCATAGGTCCAGTGCCAGCCGGCATAGAGGGTATGAGTGTGTGCCTCCCTGTTTGTTGATGTACCACATAACTGTGGTGTTGTCTGTCCTTATCATCAACTGGCCTTCTTGGAGAAAAGGTCTGAATGCCTGGATTGCCAATTTTACTGCCATCATTTCTTTTAGATTTATGTGCAGATGCAGCTGGTCTTGAGTCCATAGGCCTTGAATGCACTTGCCCAGCATGTGTGCCCCCAACCGAGGTCTGAGGCATCTGTCGTGATGGTTTGCCTTGGTTGACTTTTGCAGAAGGGCAATCCTGTGTTTGATTGGCAGGCCTGAGCCCACCATAGGAACTCTTGCTTCAGGCATGGGATCATTGGAATTTTGGTTTCTAGGCTGTGCTTGTGCTGGGACCACAAATTCTTTAGGTACCACTGTAGCTTTCTCATATGCAGCCTGGCATGAGGGACCAGTATTATGCAGGATGCCATGAAGCCTAGAGCTTGTAGCACTTTTCTTGCAGTTAGATGGTTCTGCTTTGTTAATGCCAAGAAGTAGAGAGGAAGTTGCTCTTTCTTTTCTGCAGTTAGAAATGCCATTTGTTTTGATGTGTCCAGTTCTGCACCCAGAAAGGTTATTCTTTGGGATGGAATCAGCCATGACTTTTTTGTATTGACTGTATATCCCAGGGCTTGCAGCAGGTAGATGACTCTTTGTAAGTCTTCTGTTAGTTTGTTTTTGTTGTCCGCTTGTATCAGGCAGTCGTCCAGGTAGGGATAGATTTGAATCCCTGAAGTCTGCAATGAGCGATTACTGATGCCAGGCATTTCGTGAACACTCTGGGCGCAGTAGATAAGCCAAAGGGCAATGCTGAGAATTGATAATGCTCTGATCCTGCAAGAAATCTGAGGTATCTTCTGCAAATTGGCCTTATGGGGACGTGCAGGTATGCCTCCTTGAGATCTAGAGTTACCAGCCAAGACTCCTTGCCCAGCATGGGAAGAAGCTGCTGTAGGGTCAGCATTTTGAATTTTGGAACAATGAGGAATGTGTTTAAAGCGGACAGGTCTAGAATAGGCCTCCATTTGTTTTCTTTTCTTGGTACCAGGAAGAGTCTGGAGTAAAATCCCTTTCCTTGCTCCATAGATGGTACCTTTTCCACAGCTCTCATTCTTAATAATTGAGATATTTGTTTTAGAGCTTCTGTCCTTTGAGTAGGTGGTAGGTTTGGCATTCCTCTCTTTCCTGGTAGAGTATGGAAATGGAACCTGTAGCCTTGGTGTATAGTTTGCAAAATCCATTTTTCTCTTGTAATGCAGTGCCAGTTTCTTGAAAATAAGGTTAGCTTTCCGCCTAAGGGTGCTTCTAGTTGTTCCCTGGTAGGCGGTGCCACCGCCAAGTCACTGTGATTGAGTTGTTGTAGTGGTGGTGGCTGTATCCGTGCCTCGTTGGTTGTTACCCTGCCACTGGCGACCCCTGTAGGCACCCCTGGATTGGTTTCTCCCTCTAGAGCGCCTATTACTTCCTCTTTGTGCCTTAGAGGAGTCCGGAAAGGACCAATTCTTGGAGGGCCAGTTCCTGCTATACCTTGGAGGTTGAACTTGTAAGAAATCTTTCACTGTTTGCACAGATTTTGCTTTCTCTTCCATCTTTTTTAGTACCTGCTGTGCAGGGGAACCAAATAAATTGACCTTGTCCATAGGTGCATCCAAAAGCTTAGATTTGACATGGTCTGGTAATGCCTGTTCTTTCAACCATGCATGCCTCCTGATAACTGTGCCAGTCATGGCTGATCTAAAGGAAGCCTCCAGTGCATCATAGCCACATTTTAAAGAATGGTTACTAACCTGCTGTATGTTATGTACCATTTCTTGAACATACTTTTTATCTAAAGATTCTTCAGAGGACAGCTTTTTAGTCAACTGGTCAAGCATAAACTCTTGATATTGAATCATATGAAATTGGCAGTTCAAGGCTCTAGCTGACAAAGTAGCAGAGGTGTAAACTTTTTTACCCCATCTCTCTAAGAACCTGGATTCCCTTTCAGAGGGGAGGGGGTTTTTAGAAGAAGTAGCTGCTACAGCTTTAGGACCCTGGCAGATAGTCTCTGGATCTGCAAAAGGAGCCTTATATAAGTGGTGATGAGTGTCCGGGACCCTGTAGTACCTATCGGGCTTAGCAGGAGCCGGAGGTAAAGTATCAGGAGCAGTGCAAGCATCATTAAATGCATCATCAACAACAGATAGAACTGGAGGTATAGCTAAAGGCCTATGCTGTGGCAAATGTATAAAGGTCCTAAGCCTTTTTCTAGAGTCTGAGAAATCTTGGCCCTGCCACTGAAATTGTTCCCTCATAGCATGCAAGGTTTCCCCAAAGGAAAATTCCTCAGGAGGAGAGGCTGAAGGGATGGACTCCTCAGCATCAGAGTCTTCGTAAGGAGAATAAGAAGCCTCAGGAGGGTCTGTATGTTCTGAGTCATCAGAGGAATCATCTGTGGATACTGGCTCAGGGGGCTCTGCTCTAGGCCTCTTTTCTGGAGGAGGGAGAGAGGCCCTGTCTGGATGAGGCTGGGCTCCACAAATTAAAGAGATGAGATCCTCAGCCAAAGAAAGCATATGGGAGCTGGTGCTGGGCCTGTGAGAGGGGGGCTTGGCAGGCACAGGTTTTGATGCTTTGGCTGCTTTAGCCCTGGCAAAGGCCTTAATAGACATAGCTGGAGGAGGCCTAGCAGCTCCACGTGCAGGGGTTGAAATATCCAGGGGAATGGTGTCTGATAAATCCTGTGAAACCGCAACAGAAGGTTGGATTTCAGAAGCCGTTTCTACCAGGTTAGAAGAGGCCTCGGTAGAAGGCATGTTATCGGCTGAAGAAAGAACCACTTGCTCGGTTTCGGCCGAAACCGAGACACTCGTGGTTTGCTTAACCGCAGTTTCAGCCGAAACCGCGGACCGCGAGTGTCGGTCCTTTTCTTTGCGGTTTTTGGTTATTTGCGTAGTCGGAGGATCCGACGGCATAATGTAGGCAAAATCGGAGCCGAAAATCTGTTCAGCAAAGTCCGATCGACGTCTAAGCGTCCGTCGGTTAAAAGAAGCACAGGCTAGACAAGCTGCTACGTCATGGTCTGGGCCTAAACAATGTATGCAATAGGAGTGGAAATCTTTATGATGTATTTGTTTCCCACAAGATAAACAGTTATTAACTTTCTCTGACATCGGCTGAGGCAAGAAAGAGTCCCCAACGGGGTACTTAGCTTTATAGAAGTCTTCGAAGTAGTATTCGGTAGTAGTAATCTCTGGATCTGACCGACCGGCACTTGCGAACAGCTTCTGCTTCGGGCACCACGCGGCAAGAAAAACTGAGGAAAATGGCGTCGGCTGATGCCTTTATACCCGAATAACTGCCGCAATGACGTCGGGTGAAGTGCGACACCAGCCGAAGCCAGACCCAGACTTTGGAATCCGGCCGACCGAAGGGCTGCCTGACGACAGGACAACCCATTTGTAAAGACTGCAGATGCATCCTTGAAGGACATCTTGACTTAGCTGAAGTGGTTCTTTTTTGCAAATGTGGTTTAGTACTATTGCATACTGAATAATAAGAAAGTACATTATCAACGTCTTTCACCAAGGCCAAAATAGAGTTCTCTCGCCCTTCTTTTGGCAGAGTTGGAACCTGGGTGACCATGATGCAAAATCTGGATATATTCATGTTGTAAAGAAGCAGGAACAACAATTTTAGGACCTTTGAAAATAATGCTATCTTCCATCAATATCTCATCTCTGTAAGGAAAGTAGGTTTGCACTTCAGGTGGTACACTAGATTGCTTTGATAGCCATCCAACATTAATGCAGTGGTTGAGCTTTTGCAAAATTGGATCAGTCTTTGTATGATCTCCCAGCTCATCAAGTCTCATGGTAGAAAAATGACGCACCTCCATTACGTCAAAATCAAAATTCTCTATATCAAGCTGTTCCATTATATTTCTGGGTGATCTGGATAAGGTATCAGCCAGATAAGGAAGTTTGCCTTTTGTATAGACCATTTTGAAGTTGTACTTTTGTAATTTGAGCATCATTCTTTGTAATCTCGCTACAGCTGAATGCATAGGCTTCTTTAGAACAGTAACTAGAGGTTGGTGATGAATTTCAATCTGAATCGCTCAACCATAGACATAATCATGAAACATTGAACATGCAATTCTATCGGCAAAAGTTCTTTCTCAATTTGAGTATACTACATCTCAGTTTGGGTAAGGGTTCTGCATGCATAGACTACTGGTCTGCCTTCTTGAAGAATAACTGCGCCAAGACCAACTTTTGAAGCATCACAGGAAAGAGTGACTGTTTTTTTGACATCATACTATCTTAATGTAGGTGGAATGGCAATTTTCTTCTTAAGGTCTTCGGATGCTTTCTGGTGCTTGTCCAACCAAGACCATGTAACATTTTTACGCATTAGCTCTCTTAAAGATGCTGTCAACTCACTGAAGTCTGGTATAAACTTGCCTAAATAGCTGACCATGCCAAGAAAACATTGTAGAGCTTGAATATTATCTAGTGCTGACATCTCAAGAACAGCTGCTTGCTTAGATGGGTCTGGTCTTAAGCCAGTGCTACTAAATAAATGACCTACATAAATAACTTCTGGTAGTCTGAATTTTCACTTTAGAGGATTGAGCTTTAAGTTCACTTCACATGCTCTGCCTAGAACTCTCTTATGGTTTCTGTCATGCTCTGCTTCACCACTGACTCCAATAAATCATCTACTATTATGACACAAGGATAACCTGAAAAAATTTGCTCCACTGTACAGTGGAAGAATTCACTTGCAGAATTTATCCCAAATGGCATCCTCAGGAATCTATATCTGCCAAATGAGGTACCAACAGTGGTCAGTAATGAGGATTTGCTATCAAGCATTACTTGCCAAAATGAACATTTTGCATCCAAGACAGAAAAAAAGTGGCATTCGGCATTAGGGCTGTGACTTCCTTGACTGTACGCTTTGGATGATATGGTCTCTAATGCTTTGTTCAAATCTCTTGGATCAATACATATGCTGACTTCATCTGAGCCTTTTTTGTGGGCTGCTACCATGGACAACACCCATTCAGTTGGTTTTGTAAGTGGACAAATTACACCTTGCTGCACCATTTTATCCAACTGAGCTTTGACTTTATCTTGCATAGCTACTGGAACTTTTCTTGCTGGTCTGACTACTGGACTGACCTCTGGGTCTAACTTCACAGAACACACAACTGGAAGTTTGCCTACCTTGTCATCGAAAACATCAGCATACTCTGAGAAAATGGCTTCAGAAAAATTGGATCTAGGATATGCACTTATATGATGAACTTCTTTGGTAAAAGAAAGCAGATTCATTCTCAAACTGTCTCTGAAACCCAATAATGACTGCACAGGCCTTCGAACTACATACAACAACAAGGTGTAACAGTTCTTAGCCAAATAACATGAAAGCATTACTCAGCCTTCAGTCTGAATTTCTTCATCTCCATAAGCAACAATTTTCGCACTACTAGCCACATTGAGTTGTTCATTAGTTCTCACCTTTACAAATGTGTCTGCTGACATAACATTACACTTTGAACCAGTGTCTACTTTGAGCTTGGTGCATTTACCATTGATCTGGACAGTACAAAACGCTTTGTTCTTTCCCAACAAATTCACTACATCAACCTTTTCACCAATTACTGATATACCACCTACATAGAAAGTAGAGTTGCAGCTTTCTATATGATGAACTTGTTTTTTTGAGTGACCCTTCTTTATAACTGTGTGAGGTTATTTGACTTGCACAAATTTTGAAAATGGTTCCATTTTTTGCACTTGTGGCATTGCTGGACAAATGCTAAGCATTTCTCTCTTTTAGACTTGTGACTGGCACCACAACTGTGACAGTTAACAATAAAGCTGGATTTGGGTTTTGCTGACTCACGCTTGTACTGCACTGAGCAAGCTCCTTTCTTAGAACTTGCTGGAAAACTATGTGGTTTCCCTGGTGATCCAGCAGGGGCTGTGGCTGCCACGTGCTTAGACCAGCTTTTGCTTGCCACGTGTTGCATGCTGTCTACATTTGCTATGGAGCTTGCTGAAACCATGCTCTTATCACTTACAAGCATATTTGTGTGCCTTTCTGTAACTTCATGGATTTGACAAATCTCAATAGCTTTACTCAACATTAAATCACTGTCACAAAGCAAAATCTTTCTCACTGCAACACTACCACACACAAGCCTGTCCTTTATCAACCCATCTTTTCAGTCACCAAACTGACACATTTTAGCTTTGTCTCTCAGGTCAGTAATATAAGCTGCAAAAGTTTCCCCTGGTTTCTGATCTCTTGTGTAAAACAAACGCCTCTCTAATGTAATATTTGGGGGTTACACATCTCTCAGAATTTGCACTTCAAACACTCATGGTCTTCCCTTGATTCAGCCTGTACAACAATATGATGATTTTCACCTTCCCCCTCATATACTGCTGGGGTATAAACAAATGAACACTCTCTTTCAATGACCTCTGACACAGCTAGGTTTAGCAAAATGAATGCCCTGGTGCATGCATCTTTATCAGAACAAGCTTCTTGTATAAAAATGTTGTACTCTTGCTCAAATATCTTCCAATTCTCTGCAATATTCTGATCAAATACAAGTGATGAGGGCTTTCGAAATCCGTCTGCCATATTAACACATACCAGTGAAGGGTTTTGCAAATATGCACCAACACACACACACACACACACACACATACATATGCCAGAAATTTATGCCAGTATTTGTTACTTTGTCTACTGGCACAACAAGCCTCTGAACAACTGAACCTTGAGAAATAAGTTTCTCGGGCACTGTAATACTCTTGAAATCACTGTACTGTATGAAATTACCTCTTATCAGCGTAAGAAACATCTCAAAATAACTGCACTGTGCGAATAAACTGGGCAGAAGAAGCTCAGAGTAAGAAACATTTCGAAGTAACTGCACTTTGTGAATAAACAGTACACGGCACATTGAAACTTCCCCAAAATGGTGGTACTTTGCTAGATAATACTTTACAGTGCAAAAAGCACTACGTAATGGTGGCACTTTGCGAACAGACACACCCAGCACATTAAACTTTTTGAAATGGCTGTACTTTGTACTTCACAAAATAGTTGCACTTTGCATACAAATAAACTCTTCAGAATACATGCCAGTAATAAGTAGACACTGTAAGCAATTTTACACACTTTGAGATATTTCGAATAAAGTACAGTTGTGTACTTTGTTGTTGTCGTTGTGTCTTTCGGCTTTTCCCAGTTAGGGGTCGCCACAATGGAACTCCGGTCCGCTAATGATTGGCAGTAGATTTTTACATGCCGAGTTGTCAGCCCTGATGCACAACCTTCAACGAAGGTACGCCCAGTCACGCATGTCTCCATGTAGACGACGCTCTGAGAATCGAACCGGACAACATCTTACTGTGAGGCGACAATGCTACCGCAGCACCACCACTGCAGAAGCTACACTTACCATAAATGTAGATGTTCGAGTGTATTCACTGTTGCAGTCATTACATTTGGGTTATCTACCTGCAGGTAGCCCTCAGACGGCCTGATTATCAAAGTCTTCCATGACGTCAGGTTGTCAGGGGTATAAAGCATGCAGCAGATGCCATTACATTAGCTTTTCGTGCCCCAGATGTCAGGTGCCCCCATAATGGGATGCAATTATATGTAAGGTTACACCTCCAACAAAAAGGAAATACACCAGAAAGCTGAAATACACTAATCAAGAAGCAAGGTATAGCTAAGAGAAGTCAGGGAGCTGGATGGAGGGTAACCAGGACTGCAACAGTGAATACACTCGAACATCTATATTTACGGTAAGTGTACAAAACTGCACTATGTTCTTCGTGTTTCACTGTAGCAGTCATTACATTTGGGTAGATTCCCAAAGCTAAGGAAGGGAGGAGGCAGTTAGAGAGCATTAGGACTAGCTATTAAGCCCTGCAAGACTGCAGTGGCAAAACCAGCTCTGGATTTAGAGAAAATAGGCAAGTGGTAATGCTTGGGGAAGGTATGTACAGAGTTCCAGTTAGCAGCTTCTAGGATGTCCCTGGTAGGGACACCTCTGAGAAAGGCTGTAGAGGTAGATGCAGCCCTGGTGGAATTTGATCTTATCCCATGTGGGGCAGGTTTTCCATGTTGCTTATAGCAGAAAATAATGCAATGGCCTATCCACTTAAAATGGTTTGCTTTGAAATGGCCTTCCCCTCTGCCCCTTCAGCAAAAGCAACTAGCAGCTCTTCAGTTTTTCTGACAGGCTTAATCCTGTCCAAATAAAATCTTACATTGTCTGTGCATGTCCAAAGAGTGCAGTATTCGTTCTCCTTTGTTCTGTGGATTAGGAAAAAAGGTAGGCAAATGAATGGACTGATTAAGGGCCACACTGGATACCACCTTGGGCATAAAGGAAGGATTGGTCCTAAGGGACACCCTGTCCGCATGGAAGATAATGGAGGGCTCCACTGCAATGAGGGCCTGTAGTTCAGACACTCTTCTAGCTGAAGTGATGGCTAGAAGGAAAACAGTTTTCCAAGAAAGGAATTTCAACTCTGCAGATGCAGCTACCTCAAAAGGAGGTAGAGTGAGCTTTTCCAATACAAAGTTAAGGTCCCAGGCTGGTGTAGGGGCTCTCCTGGGTGGTCTTAAAATTTTGGCCACCCTGAGGAATTGTTTCAGCAGGGGGTGAGAGAAGAGGGGTGGCTCACTATTATAATGTGCTGAAATGGCTGAGGCATGAATTTTAATTGACGAGAAGGAAAGGCCCTTGTGGAGCATCTCTGTTAAGTATTGAAGAATATGCGGTAAGATGGGCACTGTTGTGCCCATCCCTTGAGTCTGGCTCCAGGAACAATATCTTTTCCACTTTTCTGCATAGTAATTTCTAGTACTAGGCCTCCTCGCCTCCAGAATGATATCTAGCGCCTGCTTACTGAGGGATGCTATTGGAGTGCTCAGGGAATCAGCCAGGCTGCAAGGTTCAGGGTTTGAAGCTGGGGGTGCAGAATCTGGCCCTCCTGCTGGGACAGCAGAGAAGGGGTCTGAGGCAGGTGCCACAGATCCAGCAGTGACATACTGCACAAGAGGGGGTACCAGTGATGGCATGGCCAGTCTGGTGCAATCAGTATTGTCCTTGGTTTGTCTTGTTTGATCTTTAACAGAACTTTTGAGAGGAGGAGCTGAGGGGGAAAGGCATAAACTGAGAGGCTTTTCCAGGTGAAGGACAGGGCATCCATTTACCAAGCCTGACTGTAGGAAGTCCTTGTGCAGAATTTGTCCAATTGGTAGTTCTGAGGGGAGGCAAACAGGTCTATCTCTAGGTTCCCCCATTTGTTTCTCAAAATGTTGAATATCTTTGGTTCCAGTTTCCACTCGTGTGGATTCATGAGATTCCTGCTTAGGTCGTCTGCCAGTGAATTTAGCTTGCCTGGCAGGAATTGAGCTTGTAGGTGCACTCTGTAGTTCAAGGTTGTGTTCCACAGAGCTATGGCTAGTCTGCAGAGAGGATACGAGTGGGTTCCCCCCTGCTTGTTTATGTACCACATAACAGTGGTGTTGTCTGTCTTTACCAATAATTGTCCTGGAAGAATGTGGTCCTTGAAGGAAGTCAGGAAATTCTGTACAGCTAACATTTCTTTTTGATTGATATGCAGGTGGATCTGACTCGGGTTCCATTTGCCCTGAATGCACTGCCCTGCCAAGTGAGCCTCCCATGCATAGTCTGATGCATCTGCTGTTAGGGTTTGGGCGGCAGGGGGTAGAATGAATGGCAGTCCCTTGTTGTGGTAGCAGGCTTCTGCCCACCAAAGGAATTCTAACCGTAGGCAATGTATGATAGGAGTCACTGCTTCTAGATCCTGAGAATGTTGACACCATTGGCTTTTTGGACACCACAGTAGTTTCCTCATATGCAGTCTTGTATATGGAATTAGTAGATTGCAGGAGCCCATGAACCCCAAGACTTGTAGTATTTGCCTTGCAGATAGCAGGTTCTTTGTGGCCACTAGTTTGAAGTAAGTTGTCAAATGAATATGCTTCTCTGGCATGAGGAAAGCCACCTGGGAAGTTGTGTTCAAGCCTGTTCCCAGGAATATAATTTGTTGACAGGGTACCAGATGTGACTTATTTTCATTTACGGTGTACCCCAAACAAGTTAGCACCTTTTGTAGAAATGCTAGATGATTCAAAAGTATGTCCTGGCTTTCTGCCTCAATTAGACAATCGTCCAGGTATGGGGATATTTGAATTTTTCTTTGCCTGCAAAATGAAATGACTGGAGCTAGGCACTTTGTGAATACCCTGGGCGCAGTAGATAAGCCAAAGGGCAGTGCAGAGAACTGATAGTGCATGTAGCCTGCTTTGAAGCGTAGGTATCTTCTGCAAGATTTCCTGACTGGGATGTGCAGGTAGGCTTCCTTTAAATCCAGTGTTGCCAAGCAGGCATCTTTGCCTAGCATAGGAAGCAACTGGTGAAGAGTTAGCATCCTGAATTTTGGAATCACCAAAAAAGTGTTTTAAGCTAGAGATGTCCAGAATAGGACACCATGAATTGTTTTTTTTGGGTACCAGGAAAAGTCTTGAGTAGAAACCTTGTCCCTTTTCCTCTTCTGGTACAGTCTGAATAGTCTTTATGCTTAAGAGAGAGAGCACTTGCTTTTGAGCCTCTGTCCACTGATTTGGGGGTAGATTTGGCCAAACGTTTGGGGTTGGTAATGTGTGGAAGTGAAATCTGTATCCTTGGGAAATTATATTTAAAACCCATTTGCCCTGGATAATGAGTTGCCAGTTTTTGGCCTGCAGAGCAATCTTTCCCCCTAAAGGAGAAGTCAGTTGAGAAGTGCTTGGAAGCTTTAAAGTCAAGTCATTGAGACAGCTTACCATAGGGGGGAGTCTTACTGCCCCCTAATTTGGAAGTGGAAGCTCCCCACTGTTTAGCCCTGTGCGTACCCTGGGACTGAAACCTGGGGGTTCTGCTGGTTCTGGGTTTGGACTGAGAAGGCCTGGAAAAGGCAGGAAAGGACCAATTCTTAGAGGGCCAATGCCTACTAAATCTTGGAGGCTGTACTTGTAGGAAATCCTTAACAATTTGTATAGCTTTAGCTTTTTCCTCCATCTTTTCAGGAACTTCTTCTGCTTTGTTGCCAAACAGGCGGTCCTGATTTAAGGGAGCATCCAACAATTTAGCTTTAACATGATCTGGCAAAGATTGCTCCTTAAGCCAAGCATGCCTTCTAAGTACAGACCCAGTGACAGCAGCCCTGCAAGAGGCTTCTAATGAGTCAAAACCACATTGCAAAGTATGTTTTCCAACCTGTTCAGCAGAATGCATTAAATCCTGTAAATCTTTATTTTCAGCACAGTCAGGAATCAACATTATTTTCTGTTTAAGCAGTCCAATAATATGTTGCTGATACTTTAACATATGAAATTGACAGTTTAAGGCCCTAATGGCCAAGGTTGCAGAAGTGTATACCTTCTTACCCCATCTATCCAGTGCCCTGGAGTCTCTATCATAAGGGGTAGGATTTTTGGCAATAGTAGCCTTAATGCCCTTGGGTCCCTGTGAAACAGTCTCAGGATCCGCAGTAGGATTTTTAAAAAGGAACTTGTGAGAGTCAGGAACTCTGTATTATCTATCAGGTTTTCTGGGAGCAGGAGGTAAAGAATCAGGGGCCAAACTAGATTCCGAAAAGGCATCATCAACAATGTCTAGTAAAGGAGGGATAGCTAAAGGCCCGTGTTGAGGCAGGAGTAAGAAATCCCTAAGCCTCTTTTTTAGAATCAGAGTAATCCTGGCTTTCCCATAGTATGCAAGGTTTCACCAAAAGAGAAATCCTCTGGAGGGGAAGCAGAGGGAATAGAGTTCTCTGCATCAGAATCCTCATAAGCAGATAAGGGTAAATCCTGGTCATTAGAAAAAACAGAAATTTCAGAATCCTGGTCAGAAGAATCATAAGCAAATTCAGTCTTAAGTCTCTTAGAAGGGGATGGTTGGCTTCCCCTGATTAAAGTAATAAGGTCTTCAGCCATTCTTATCATTTGTTTTTTTAGGCATAGAGGCCTGGGCATGCGGTCTAGGCGTCGGATCTCTAGGCATGGTTCTAGTTTTAGTCCTTAAAGAAGAAGGTGGCGTCGGTTTAATATGCAAGTCAGAGGGCCTGAATACACCCTCAGAAGCCGGTGCCTGCACAGCGGCTCGGAACCCATCCAAGGTAGAGACATAGTACAGTTTTGTACCTACCATAAATGTAGATGTTTGAGTGTTCACCCTGCTGCAGTCATCACACTAGGGTTATCCTGCCGTCAAGCGGTCCCGCAGTCGGCCCGAATTCCAAAGTCTTGGTCCGGCGTCGGTTGCTGTCGCTTCTTCCCTGACGTCAGTGTGCCAGGGGTATATAAGAGGCATCCGACGCCATTTCTTCAGTTTTTCTTGCCCCAGATGTCAGGTGCCCCCAATAGGTAGGCAAAATATATATATATATATATATATATATATATATATATATATATATATATATATATATATATATACACACACACACACATATAGCTATATAAAAATAAAACAAAACCCTTGGGCACAAGCAAATACACCACAGAGGTAGTATAGGATAGAGTGGTAGAGATAAGTTCAGCTAGTTCAGAGGGGATGGAGGGAGGGTAACCTGGACTGCAGCAGAGTGAACACTCGAACATCTACATTTATGGTAGGTACAAAACTGTACTATGTTCATCGTGTTACCCTGCTGCAGTCATCACACTTGGGTTGAATCCCAAAGCTAAGGATGGGAGGTGGAGTCAAACAGGGTTAGAAGAAGCTAGTAGGCCCTGCAAAACTGCAGTGGCAAAACCAGCTCTAGTCTTAAGAGTATAGAGGTAAGTGATAGTGTTTGGTGAAGGTGTGCACTGAACTCCAAGTTGCAGCTTCCAGAATATCCTTGGTTGGCACTCCCCTGAGAAAGGCTGCTGATGTAGCTGTAGCCCTGGTGGAGTGGGACCTAATGTTAGCAGGTACCGGTTTCCCATGATGTGTGTAGCAGAAACATATGCAATGCCCTATCCATTTAGAAATGGTCTGTTTTGAGATAGCTTTTCCTTGTGATCCTGTAGCATAGGCTACAAAGAGCTGGTCAGTTTTTCTGAAAGCCTTAGTTTTATCCAAGTAGTAACGTAATTGCCTGTGAATGTCCAAAGAGTGCAGGAGTCTTTCTCCTTTGTTCTGGGGATTTGGGAAGAAGGTGGGCAAGTGAATGGTTTGGTTTAGGGCCACACTGGATACCACCTTTGGCATAAAGGAAGGGTTAGTTCGTACAGAGACTCTGTCTTGATGAAAAATGAGGAAAGGTTCCACTGCCATTAGTGCCTGTAGCTCTGAGACTCTTCTAGCTGAGGTTATTGCTATTAGTAGGGCAGTTTTCCATGAAAGAAATTTTAAATCAGCTGAAAAAGCTGGTTCAAAGGGCGGCAGTGTAAGCTTTTCCAGAACAAAGTTGAGATCCCAAGTAGGTGTTGGAGCTCTCCTTGGCGGTCTTAAGTTCTTAGCCCCTCTGAGGTACTGTCTTAGGAGTGGATGTGAGAATAAAGGAGGATCCGTGCTGTAATGAGCTGAAATTGCTGAGGCGTGGATCTTAATAGATGAAAAGGAAAGTCCTTTGTGTAACATCTCAGTTAAATATTGTAGAATCTGAGGGATGTTTGGATCAAGGGGATTTTGGCCTTTAGCCTGGTTCCAGGCGCCAAATCTTTTCCATTTGTCTGAATAGGTTTTCCTGGTGCTGGGCCTCCTGGCCTCCAGAATGACATCCATAACAGCTTTGGATAAAGGTGTTGGCTGGTTATTTAGGTAATTTGCCATGCAGCCAGGTTTAAAGTCTTGAGCTGGCTGTGTAGAATCTGATTGTCTCGCTGGGTGAGCAAGTGAGGAATCTGTGGCAAAATCCATGGTGGGCCGTGGGCCATGTTCCTTAAAATTGGATACCAATCCTGGCGTGGCCAGTCTGGTGCAACGAGTATCATTTGTGGCCTCTCTAATCTGACTTTCAGCAGTACCTTTGCTAGAAGAGGCAGTGGAGGGAAGGCATACACTGTTAATGTGTGCCCCCTTGCTTATGTACCACATTACTGTGGTATTGTCCGTCTTTATTATTCGTTGTCCTGGGTGTAGAAGGTCCTTGAAAGCTGTTAGGGCATTCTGTACTGCTAGCATTTCTTTTTGATTGATATGTAAATGCCTCTGATCTGTAGTCCATTTGCCCTGAATGCACTGCCCTGCCATGTGTGCTCCCCAGGCATAGTTCGATGCATCTGTTGTCATAGTTTGCCTGGCTGTGGGTAAGGTGAAAGGCTGACCCTTGTTGAGGTGACATGCCTATGCCCACCATAGAAACTCCTGCTGATGGCAGGGAATGAGTGGTATCATTGTTTCCAAGCTGTGGCTGTGCTGAGTCCCTACACTTTTTAGGTATCATTGTAACTTCCTCATATGCAGTTTTGCAAATGGTATTAGTAGTATGCAAGATGCCATGAATCCCACGGCCTGCAGAATTTTTCTTGGAGGGAGTTGGGTCTTTGTTGCCATTATTTTGAAATATTGAATCAGCTGTCGTTGCTTGTCTGGCGTGAGATAAGCCATCTGGGCCATTGTATTCAAGCTGGCACCCAGGAATATTATGTTTTGTGAGGGCACTAGTTTTGATTTCTTTTCGTTTACTGTGTACCCTAGGCAACTTATAAGGTGTTTGACAAATGCCAGATGCTTTAAAAGAATGTCCTTGCTTTCTGCTTGAATAAGGCAGTCGTCCAGGTATGGGTATATCTGAATTCCTCTTTGTCTGCAGTATGCAATTACTGGTGCCAGGCAATTTGTGAAGACCCTGGGCGCAGTAGATAAGCCAAATGGCAGTGCAGAGAGCTGACAATGCGTTGAACCCGCAATGAAGCGGAGGTATCTTCTGCAATTTTGTCTGATAGGGACATGCAGGTATGCCTCCTTGAGGTCCAAAGTGACTAGCCAAGCATTCTTGCCCAGCATGGGAAGAAGCTGCTGTAGTGTTAGCATCTTGAATTTTGGTACTTGCAGATAGGTGTTCAGAATTGAAAGATCCAGAACGGGTCTCCATGCTTTGTCCTTTCTTGGGACTAGGAAGAGTCTTGAGTAAAATCCTTGTCCTTGCTCCTGTGTAGGTACCTGTTGAATGGCTCTCATGTCCATGAGAGCTGTAATTTGTATTTGTGCCTCTGCCCATTGATTTGGTGGCAGGTTTGGCATTCCTTTGATCCTTGGTAAGGTATGAAAGTGGAATCTGTATCCTTGAGAGACAATGTTTAGAACCCATTTGTCTTTTGTGATGATGTGCCAGTTGTCTGCAAAAAATGCTAGTTTTCCTCCCAAGGGAGTTGCCAGGAGAGATATGCTTGGTAGTTTGAGGATAGAGTCATTGTGTTTGTCTTCTGCTAGCTTGGGGCCTGTCTTCTCCTCCTTTCTGTGTAGCAGTACCCCATTGGCGAGGTTTGAAAGGGCCCTGTGACTGACCTCTGCCCCTTGGGCGTCTGTATTTGCCCCTCTGTGATCTGTCAGAAGCTGGAAAGGACCAGTTTTTTGTTGGCCAATTTCTGCTGAAATGAAGGGGTTGTACCTGCAAGAAATCCTTAACCGTTTGCATAGACTTTGCCTTATCCTCCATTTTCTTTAAAACCTCTTCTGCTTTGACACCAAATAATACATCCTGCTGTAAAGGTGCATCCAATAATTTTGCTTTAACATGGTCAGGAAGGGTTTGTTCTTTTAACCAAGCATGTCTACGTATGACAGAGCCAGTAACAGCTGCTCTACAGGAAGCTTCCAATGAATCAAATCCACATTGTAAAGTATGTTTGCCCACCTGTTCAGTTGCATGCAACAGATCCTGCATTTCCTTGAATTCAGACTGTTCTGAATGTGTGCTCATTTTTTGTTTTAACTGAGACAGTAGGAATTGCTGATATTTAAACATGTGAAACTGGCAATTTAATGCTCTCATAGCCAGAGTTGCTGAGGTGTATATTTTCTTTCCCCCCATCTATCTAGGGCTCTGGAATCCCTTTCAGAGGGCATAGGATTTTTAGCCATAGAAGCTTTAGCTCCCTTAGGACCCTGGGAAATTGTTTCTGGGTCAGCTACAGGGCTTTTATAAAGGAATTTGTATGAGTCAGGTACTCTTGTAGTATCTGTCTGGTTTGGCTGGAGCAGGAGGTAGAGAGTCTGGATTTAAACTAGACTCCAAGTAAACATCATCCACAATATCTAAAACAGGTGGGATAGCAAGAGGTCTGTGCTGGGGTAGTAAAACGAACTCTCGGAGCCTTTTCTTAGAATCTGAGTAATACTGGCCTTCCCAGTGGAAATGTTCCCTCATGGTATGTAAAGTTTCCCCAAAGGAGTAGTCTTCAGGGGGAGATGCTGAGGGAATAGAGTCTTCAGCATCAGAGTCTTCATAAGGTGGAAAAGTGTAATCCTGTTCCTCAGACGAATCTGAGGAGAGTGAAACCTGGTCAGAGGATGCATAATCCTCCTCTTGTCTTGGTCTTTTATCAGGAGGGGGATGGGAACCCCTGATAAGGGTAATCAAATCTTCAGCCATCTTATGCATCTGTTTCTTGGGCATGGGACCTTGAACTGTAAACTGATGTACAGTTTTCTTAGGTTTTAAAGGCGTTTTAAGCTTAGCATAAGATTTAATGGTGAGTGTAGTCGGTCTGAAAACACCTTCTGCAACCGAAGGTGTTTCCGTTGCACCGGTGTCTAGTTCTGCTCTGGTGTCGGTAGAAGGCTGCGTCGGCCTAGTAGACTCCGCTTGGGAATCCCCATCTGTCTGGGGTTCCAGTTCTGCGGTCGTCAGGGGCTGCGTAGGCGCCTCACTGAAAACTGGAGAACCTGCGACAGGCCCAGCTGAGGCCTCGGAGTCTGGCTTGTTCCTAGGCTGCCTGTCCTTATCCTTGCGTTTTTTATGTATGGTGGTCGTCGGCTGTTCCGACGGCATGATATAATTAAATTTCCTACCAAAGTAATGCCGTGCGAAGTCAAAACGGCGTTTGATAGTTCGTTTATTAAACCTAGCACAAAACCGACAACCTGTGACGTTGTGGTCTGGGCCTAGGCAAGGAATACAATAGGAATGGAAGTCCTTATGATGTATTTGCTTCCCACAAGAAATGCAATTGTTAACTTTTTCTGACATCGGACTGAGGCAAGAAAATGTTCCCCAACGGGGTACATAGCTTTATTGAAAACTTCGGACTGAAATTCAAATCGAAAATCTCAGGTGTTGGCCGACCGGCACTTGCGAACTGCTTCTGCTTCGGGCACCGCGCGGCAAGAAAGACTGAAGAAAATGGCGTCGGATGCCTCTTATATACCCCTGGCACACTGACGTCAGGGAAGAAGCGACAGCAACCGATGCCAGACCAAGACTTTGGAATTCGGGCCGACTGCGGGACCGCCTGATGGCAGGATAACCCTAGTGTGATGACTGCAGCAGGGTAACACGATGAACATCCACAGGTTCCACAGTTGAAGCATCTCGCAGCATACTGGACTCCGAATGAATTTCAGTGGAGGCCTGCAAATCTGAAGTAGCGGGTATCAGGCGCTGCTAAAGCGCCACACTGAGTACCGGCGAACTGGCGACTGGCTTAGGAGAAGCGTCGTCGGCAGCTTTGGACCTAGGCGGTCTGTCTCTATCTTTACGTTTTTTCGGAATGTCGGTAGTCAGATGGCTTACCGAAGACATATCTAGATAATTGAACTGAGAACCAAAATATTTAGAAGCGTAAATATACCAACGATGGATAGTTCGTTGGTTAAATAAGGCACAAAACCGACAGCGAGGTACGTCATGGTCAGTACGAATTAAAATCTTTATGAGGTATTTGCTTTCCACAAGAAATGCAATTATTAACTTTTACTGACATCGGTAAAGAGCAAGAAAAAGTTTCCCCAACGGGGTACTTAGATTTAGTTGAAGACTTTGGTTCTGAAACTCGAAAACGAAAATTTCAGGAGTCGGCTGACCGGCACTTGCGAACTGCTTCGGCTTCGGGCACCACACGGCAAGAAAGACTGATGTAATGGCGTCGGCCACATGCTTTACACCCCTGACTACCTGACATCACGGAAGATGAGACAGCAACCGACACAGGACCCAAGACTTTGATAATCAGGCTGACTGAGGGCTACTGCAAGCAGATAACCCAAATGTGATGACTGCAACAGTGAAACACGAAGAACATCATCTCTAGTTATGCCCTGAATACAATAAGAAGTAGTAATTATGCCAAAATAGTTAGGCCAAAACACAGCACTTTGCCAAAAAACAAGCAGTCAGCTTGCTTTATTTATGCTTAATGTTCCCTTTTTACCCTTATTACATTCATTTTGCTCGTTTAATCTCTTTTCATGCCCATTGTACGTTTCTTGTGCTCATTTTACTCTAAACGCCTGTTTTGCTTTAAACACACTCATTTTGCTTTAAACATACTCGTTTTGCTCGTCTGATAATCATTTTATTAAATACTTTAATTATAAACATTTAATTTAATCAATAAATCATTTGTGCCTCTCACTTGTTTAATAATGCAGTTTGTGCCCTTGTAATGCTCTGTTTTATCTTTTTTCTAAAATAAACTGTTCATGCAAGTTTTCACTACCCTTGGTTCTTTTTTGGCTACTTTTTTGAGCTCGTTTCTCTTAGTTGACCTTCACAGTTACCTCTGCACCTCGTGGCTCTGAATATTAATCTCTGGAATCCCGGTTTTGACACCATGTCGCTCGTCTAGTCAGGATGTAACAGACTAGACTATGTGAGTTCTGTTCAAGCAGCTTTATTATGTGCAAACACATCACGATTGAAGCTTATTAACTTTAACTAAGGTAAATTTACACACAAACTAGCTATTACATTCATATATGCTCACTCACTGGCTGCACTCTCAAACTGGCACTGGTGGGTATATCATGTCCCTGCTATTTATATATACACGTTCATCACTTGCTATGCTTCTTAAAGATACATCACATACTCTGATCTACAATTACTGAGTCAGGGGATGCCTTGTATGCCAGAAACAGGTCACCTCTTAGCAGTCTGATATAGAGTACAGTGATAAGGCTTTGAGTCAGTCCATGTAGGACATGTTGTTTAGGCTTTGTGTCCTATTAGTTAGGTATCTCTATGGGCTTTCCAGTTGTGGAAAGATATATGCCAAAGGAGGCATTATATTCAATGGCTGGCCTAATAAGGGCTGAGTAAAAGGGTCTATGTCACTTGGTTGACAAACGACATTGTCAAAACCCACATGGTTGAGACCACATGACTGACAATGCCGTTTGTCAACTATTCTGAATGAGATCACAGTACAGTGGGGACTGGGGAATGTTCCAAGAAAAAATAGGTGTGAGTACTGCAACAATCAGTAATCAAAACAGCAAAACAGCATTCAATCACTCTTAAGGCATGGAATGGTACAAAACAGAGCCAAAAAATAAAAACTACATGATTTAACAGCTAGAAAATCCAAACACAGAAACACATACATACATTCACAAATGAGTAAGCACTTTCGTTCCACATACACAACAGGAACTTCATCAGAACTAAATTAATTGTGGCCTCCATATACAGTAAAGAATAGTTGTGTAAAATCTTACCATAACCATAGATGTCTTTCTCTTCCATGTTGCAGCATTCTTACTGTGGGATCCTCCACCTCAGGTAACCTGAAGGTCGGCTCCTATGCAAAAGCTCAAGCCTGGTTGCTGCTAATGCATGGGATGTCACAAGCAGGGCCATAAACCAGGGGCCTTAAATGTGATGTCTGAAAGCAAAGACCTAAGAACTGACTGCCCCATCAGATAATAGTCTAGGTAGTGCCATATGATGTCCTCTAGACAGATAAAAATGTAACTGACTGCTCAGTCTGACCATAGTCTAGGTAGTGCCCAATGATGTGGAAGAGAACGACATCTATGGTTATGGTAAGATTTTACACAACTATTCTAATTCGTTGTATTCTCATGTTGCAGTATTCTTACAGTGGGAGAGTACCACAGCTTAAGGAGGAGGAAGAAGTAACAGATTCTAGGAATCTCTGCAGAATTGCCCTTGCAAATCCTGCTCTGGAACTATGGTCCAGTATTTAATGCTTGGTGAAGGTATGTACCCCATGAGGCAGTTGTTTTCCATGGTAGAAATAGCAGAAGCAGATAGTTTTGCTTATGCAGCAGGAGATAGTATGTTTGGATACTGCCTTGCCCAGAGCCCTGGGATGGAAGGACACAAAAGAGCTGATTAGACTTTCTGATGGTCTTAGTTTTGTCCAAGTAGAACCTTAGTTGTCTGTGGACATCAAGGGAGTATAGTTTTCACTCACTGTCATTTTCTAGGACAGGGAAAGAAGGTGGGTAAGTGACTAGGCTGATTCAGTGGCAGCTCATTGACCATTTTGGGCATGAAGGAGGGGCTGGTGTGCAGCATCACCCTATCTTTGCGGAAGATAGTGCAGGGTGGGGATGTCATAAGCGACTGCAATTCTGAAACCCTTATGGCTGAGATAAGGGCTACCAGTAGGACTGTTTTCCACATGCACATCTGCAGGGAGGCAGAGATGGCTGGCTCAAATGGGGCAAGTGTAAGTTTTTGTAGAACATAATTTAGGACCCAAGGTGGTGGGATAGCCTTCTTTGGTGGCCTAATGTGTAGGACCCCTTTTAGGAATAGTTTAACATCCAATCTGGAAAGTAAAGGAGGGTCCAGAGGTAAGCAAGCAGTGATGGCAGACAAGTGAACTATCACTGAAGAATATGAAAGGTCTGATTTTATGAGCTCACACACATATAGGCTACGACTAGAGGAATATCAGCTTAAAAGGGGTCCCTATGCTTTAGGAGACACCATTTGGAGAACCTTTCCCATTTGGAAATGTAGGATCTCCTGGTATTGTGTTTTCTGGCCTCCTGCAGGATAAATGGCAATTCCTCAGTGTAGCGGTGTCTGAAGGGAATTAAAAGTTCATCACCCAGAGAGTTAAGCAAAACATCTCCGAATGTGGGTGAATGAGACATCCCTTCTTGCCCTTGGCAAGAGATTGAAGAAGGGGGAACCAATGCTGCCTTGGCCAATAGGGAGTCACCAGAAAGATTTTTGGCATGTCCCTCCTGATTTTTAGGAGGACTTTCTGAAGGAGACGGAAGGGAGGGAAAGCATACAGAAGCAGTCCCTTCCATGAGATGGTGAAGGCGTCCACTCTCCAAGCTAGTGGAGAAGGATCCTTGGCACAGAAAGTTTTTCAACTGTCTGTTCTGGGATGAGGCAAATAAATCTATTTGAGGTGTGCCCCACTGATGGACAATGTCTAAGAATACATCACTGTGCAACATCCACTCGTGATGCAGACAGAATGGTCTGCTGACAGCATCCGTCTGATGGTTGTCCTGGGATGAAATGTAGACTGCCTGCAGTGATACGTCGTGCCAAGAGGCTAATTCCCAAGCTAGCATTGCTAGCCTGCAGAGCAGGTAAGACCTGGTCCCCCCTGTTTGTTGATGTTCCACACTACAGTGGTGTTGTCCGTGAAGATTTGTAAGGGGTCTGGCTGCATGAGAAGGAGAAAGGATGGCAGGGCAAGGTGGACTGCAGTCATTTTTCTTACGTTAATGTGCTTTCTCTGGAGAGATGACTCCCTCAGGGCTTGCACCTTGAAGCCATTCATGGTTGCTCCCCAGCCTAGATCTGAGGCATCTGTGTGCATTAGTTGTATAGGCGTGGGGGATTGTAGAGGTACACCTGGGTTTTGATGTACCTGCTGAATCCACCACTTCAATTCTGTCTTTAGGCATGGAAGGAAGAGTATCTGAAAGTCCAATGAGTGGCTGTGTTGAGACCACACATTCTTCAGGTACCACTATAACTTCCTCATGTGCAACCTGGCTAGTGTCAGCATAGGAACTGTGGCTGCCATAAGGCCTAGGAGGCACATGAACTGCTTGGCTGACAGATGGTTGACCAGAAGAAGGTCTGTCCTGGAAGTGACTGACCAGGGAGGTTACCTTGTCCTGAAAGAGGAAGACCTTCATCAAGTCAGTCCTTATCCTGCATCCCAGGGAGGTTTTGTCCTGTGCTGGGGAGAGGGATGATTTTGTGAGGTTGAGTGTGAATCCCAACCACTGGAGCAGTGACATGGAGAAGAGCAGATGACTTCTGAGTGTGCCTTCCCCTTCTGAAAGGATGAGGATGTCATCTAGGTAGGGATAGATTTCAATGCCCTCGGTCCTGTAGTAGGCTACTGCTGGGGCTGGGCATGTTGTGAAGATTCTTGGTGCAGTGGATAAACCAAAGGGCAAGGCAGTAAATTGAAAATGTGAACAGAGTCCAGCAAAGCGTAGGTACTTCCTGTGGTTTGGGTGGATAGGGATGTGGAGGTAAACCTCCTTCAAGTCCAAAGTGGCCATGAAAGCCTTGGGTCGCAATAGTGGAAGAAGGTTTTGAAGGGGTAGCATTCCGAAGGAAGTGACCTTCAGAAAGAGGTTTAGGAAGGATACATCCAGGATGGGCCTCCAAGGGACGTCCTTTTCTGGTACCAGGAATAACCTGGAGTAGAATCCATTTCCTTCTTGGCCTGGGGGGACAGATTCTATGGTCCCCTGAACGAGAAGGTCTTGGATAACCTGTGGGATTAGGTGGAGTTGGTCCTTTGGAGGGAATGGGATGCCTAGTGGAATGAGTTTTTCCTGCCAAGACATGAAGTATTCTTTTTCCACTATTGCTAGGACCCAGTGGTCTGAAGTGACTTCTTTCCAAAGGGAAGACAGTGAGAGAGGTGGGATGAGAGCGGAAGGTGGCTGAGGCAGTCACGCATTATAATTCCTGTCCTGAAAGGGCTGCCTGTTGTGGGGCTGAGAGGTGGCTGCCCTAGGGGAGGTTGGTTTCCTGGACCCTTTTCTATGTCTGAAGGTAAAAGAGGCGGCTGGGGCAGGGAATCTCCTGACAAAGGAGGTCTTTGCAGGATAATTCCTATAACATTTTGGTACTGGGGAGACCAGTAAGTGTTTCTGGTCCTGGAGTTCCTTACTCTTCTGCTGGAGGCTTTTAAACATATCAGCAGACTGTTTGCCAAATAGGAATTTATTACCCAGGGAAGCATTCAATATTTTGGTCTTAAAAGTCTTCAGGCAGGGGCTGTAGTCTAAGCCATGAACATATGTGTAAAACAGAAGCTGATGCTGGAGATCTTACAGAGGCCTCAGCTGCATCACAGCTGCACTGTATTGAGTCTCTGGCTACTTGAGATGCCAAGGACGGCTTATATGCTATTTGTGTCTTGTTTGGGGAGACAGGCAATGAGGGCATTATGGATGAAGCCTGTGAAACCAAATCTAGGGCATATTTGACCATGTGGGTCTGGTAATTAATTGCCCTAAATACTAGAGTGGAAGAGGTATATATCTTATTCCACAGCCTGTCCATTACCTTGCTGTCCTTGTCTGTAGGCAAGAGTGAGGAGGAAGGAATGAGTCTGCACTGCTTGGCAGGGGCCACTGCTGTAACTGCAGGGTTCGCCAAAGGGGGCTTTACAAGAAACTTGTGCTTGTCAGGGACCTTATATAAATGGTCAGGTCTCTTGGGAGCAGGAGGTTGTGAATCAGGCATCTTTGAGGCTGAAGCAAATGTGCCCAGGTATGCTGGAATCACAGGAGGAATAGCTGATGGGGAGGGTGATTCCACCCTGGAGCAACTCAAATAAGAACTTATGTACTCACCATAACGTTACATGTTTGTTGTCCATCTTGCCTATATTCTTGCTGGTTGGGTTCTGAGCCGTTTTTGTCTCCGACTCGGATGAATACTAAAGCTCGAGAGCTTCACTGGCTCGAGGCTAACCTCTATCCCATGATACTTTGGGCCAAATCCCCAGATGTTGTTTGCAAGTGAAAGACAATCACAGAAGAATTGTGTGTGTGTGTGTGTGTGTGTGTGTGTGTGTGTGTGTGTGTGTGTGTGTGTGCCCACACACACACACACACACACACACCTTATAAGAACAGGAACAGAGGCTCCAAACCATCAAAAACTATGTGCATGGTATATAGTTATCCACCAGTTCCTCCAGGAATACAGGATGGGGGAAGGAGGGTGGGACGCAAGAATATAGGCAAGATGGACAACAAACATGGAACGTTATGGTGAGTACATAACGTCTTAATGTTATGTTGTCCTATCTCGCCATAATTCTTGCTGGTTGGGACAGCGTCCATAGCACCTTTATCCTAGGGTGGCTCAGGAAAAAAGACTCTTCAATACAGTGGATCCAAAGGAAGACCTGTTCCAGGAGACCACATCTACTTTGTAATGATTGATAAAGGTATGAGGTCTCACCCATGTTGCAGCTGCACAAATGGGAACAATAGGAAGTCCAGCTTGAAAAGCAGAGGCTGTTGAGACTGCCATAGTGGAATGTCCTCTTATCTTTCCTGGTAGTTGCTTACCCTGCTTATTGTAGCAGAAAGAAATGCAATCAGTAAGCCACTTAGATTAGGTTACCTTGGAAACTGCTGAAATATTACAATGCTGTGCTATCTTCTCTCCCAACAGATGAGGAAACACAGTATTGTACGACCACTGGAACGTTTATTAGAAACAATAGTGCATAAAACTGCAATACAAAGATATCATGTGAGTTAAGCGCTTTCACCTATACATCATAGGCTTCTTCAGAACTCATTCACATAATTAAATACGCCATTTTAAATAAATGCCTTTACATTCTGCCTTGTCGCTATAGTTTGGGAAAAAGACTGGCAATTCAATGGAAAGATTCAGATTTATTCTCTGAACAGACTTTGGGAAGGAACGAAGGATTCATTTTCAAAGAGACTACATCCTTGTGAAAAATGATATAAGGAGGACGAGTAGAGAGCTTGTAACTCCGATACCCTTCTGGCAAAGGTTATGGCTACTAAAAAGAAAGTTTTCCATGACAAAAATTTCAAATCACAAGATGATGCAGGCTCAAAGGGTGGTAAAATTAGCAAAGTTAGCACAAGATTTAGATCCCAAGGCACTGGGGGTTCTCTGACTGGGGGTCTACCTTTGAGGAAAGCCTTACATGATCAATGAGACATAATCGGGACTCCCATTTCTCCAGTATGGAAATTAGAAATGTCTGCCAGTTGAACCCTAATGGTAGCTGTAGCAGCTCCTTCTTCAAAAAGTTCAGTAAAAAAGTCTAAAATTGCAAATATGGAAAAGGCTCTATGTTCTGTTTTGCAGCCCAACATGAGAATCTTTTCCACTTACTGGAGTAGAATTTCCTTGTGGATGGTTTATGGGAAGAAATGAGATTATGACTCACTGCAGGGGAAAAGGGGTAATACCTGGCTATGTGTGGAATTGGAGCAGCCATGCTGTCAACTTGAGGGTTTGGACAGATGGATGGAACTCCCCCGAAGAATGGGTCAAGAGGTATGGAATTGGATCCAGAATCCAAGGTTCCTCCAGCAGATGGGTCCAGAGAAAGGGGAACCAAACTTGACGAGGCCAGTAAGGAGCAATAAGGATCATAGTGCTTTTCAACAATCCTGCTTTCTGAATCACTTTGGGGATTAGAGGGAAGGGAGGAAAGGCACAGAGTAATCCCAGGGGCCAATCGTGAACCAGTGCAACCCTTGGTGACTTCCCCGGAGGGGGAATAAGGGCAAAGTAGTTGCTGCATTTGGTATTCATGGGCGTGGCGAATAGGTCGCAGCAAGGCTGGCCCCATTTCTAGAAGATCACTTCGCAATCTCTGGTTTCAGGGACCACTCGTGAGGCATTATAATCGCTCTGCTGAGCTTGTCCGCTATCACACTGGATTTTCCTGAAATGTGCATTGCTATCAGAAAACACTGAGAAGTGATCGCCCATTGTTAAACTCGTTGTGCCTCCAGATATAGTGGGTAAGATTTGGTTCCTCCCTACTTGTTTATATACCACACTACTGACATGTTGTCTGTCTGAATTGCAACCATTTCCATGGGAACAGAGTCCTGAAATGTCTGCAATGCATAAAGCACTGCTCTCATCTCCAGAACATTTATGTGCAAGTAGCTTTCGTGATCTTGCTATAGACCTTGGACTTTCATTCCCAGATAATGCCCTAATGCCCCCCACCCAATCTGGGAAGCATCCATGGTCAGTACTGCATTCAGTTGAGGAAAAACAAACAGGTGGCCCTGATACAACTGATCTGTCTGCAGCCACCAAAGATGATGATAATCTGGTGTGACAGAGGAAGATCTTGCATAGACCACTGAGCAAAGAGCAACCATGTAGAACTCTCATGTGTAGACGTGCTAGTGGGACTAGGAGAATAGCCGCTGCCATGGTATCCAGAATTTGCAGCACAAATCTGGCTTGAATTTTTATCTTTGACCTCAAAATCCTGATTTGCTGGTGAAGGGACTGAATTCTGTCTGAGGAAAGTTTTGCTGTCATGCTTTTTGAATCCAGATCTGCACCTAAGAAGGTAATATGTTTAGACAGCGACAAGGCAGATTTTTTTTAAGTTTACTGTGATGCCTAGTCTGGTGCAAAGTGACATTGTTTCGTCCCTCATTTGAAGTAGTAGATACCTGGTGGTGGTGTTGAGGAGCCAGTCTAGATATGGAAACACCCACAATCCCTGACAACTCAAGTGAGCCGTGACCACTGCCATGCATTTGGTGAACACTCTGGGGGCTGTAGTGAGACAAAAGGGCAGGGCTCGAAATTGGTAATGACTGGCTCCCGGCCGAAAGCGTAAGTGTCTCCTGGATCACCTGTCCATCTTTATATGATAGTATGCATCCTGGAGATCTACTGAGCACATCCAACTGTCTTTCCCGATAAACGGGAAAACTGACTGCAGAGTTACCATCCGGAACTTTGACTTCTTCACTGACTTGTTTAGTTTACTGAGATCTAGAATGGATCTCCAGTCCCCTGTATTTTTTGGAACTAAAATTAATCTTGTAAGTCCCGGATCCTATTTGGTCTGTGGGGACCTCTTGGATGACTCTTTTCTCTAGCAACGAGATTACCTCTTGCGTTGCGTGGTCCTTTTGGCTGGGTGGGACATCCGGTAAGGACCGATTTTTTGGTGGGGAGGTAGAAAGGGGTATGCAATAACCACTGGATATTATTGTTTGTACCCATATGTCTCAGGAAATTTCTTGCCAGGCGTTTGGGTACAGTGACAATCAACCCCCGACTGCCTCCAGAGAACAGCAGATGGGCCTCCTTTCAGGAGCGCTGGAAGGGCCTGTCAGAGAATGTATCTCTATCGCCCTGGTTTTGCGGACCCCCTCTGCCACGAGGTCGGCATCTTCCATTATAACTTTCCCTTCTGTCCCTGGGGGAAGAGTCACTACGTGCATCAGAAAAAACTTTTTTGGGACTTGCAGAACCACATTTTTCTGACCTTTTGATCTTTGGGATAAGGTCTAGATGGGGCAGAAAAACAGACACCCACGGCAGATAAGGTTTTCCCATCCTGCTCGCACCTGGTTAAAGTATCTTTCACCTTTGGTCCAAAAAGGGATGAACCATCAAAGGGGGCATTGTTGAAGGAAGACCTAAAAGGTTTGCCAAAATTGCAAAGGCGCATCCAGGAATGTCTCCTGAGGGAAATTCCTGCTGCTGCTGCCCTACTTGCTCCATCCGCCGTGTAAGAAATCAGTCTAATGGAGGAGTATGCAATGGAAGTGAGGGTGGAGAGCTGCAAAGACACTTTATCTGCAGGCCCCAAAGCTGCTGTACCCTGAAGGGAATCTCATCGCTCTTGTAGGAGATCCCTTTGAAGTCTCGTAAAATGGGTAAGGTAGTTCAGCAACCGTAGGGTAAAGGTTGCTGAAGAGAAGGTACGCTTTCCATATCTGTCCATAATACTAGACTCTCTGTTAGGAGGATGAACAGATGAAGAGGTCTCCGAGAGATCCTTCTTGGTGGCTGCCGCCACCACCATGGTATCTACAGGGACACTTTTCGTCAAAAAAATCCTTATTTGAACTAATGAACTAACTAATGAAGTAATGAACTTGTTGGGCCTCCTTGGAACAGGATCCACACTATCAGGTGATGTCCAGGCCTTACAGGATATGACCCCTAGTAGTTTGTCATAAGGGGGAGTCACCCAGGAGGTGGAAAGGTGAGACTGAAAAGCCTCCAGGTATACCAATTTGTCCTCCAAAGGGTTGATGGGCTGCCAGTCAGCCCTCTGCTTCAAGATTTCCAGGATGTCAGCAAAGGATACATCCTCAGAGGGGGACCTTGGGAACCCTTCAGACTCATCCAAGTCGGTATCAGAGGTGACAGACTCAGGGGAGTCTATGTGCTTCCTTTTGCACAGTCTCTTCCAAGGGACCTCCTCTGATGGGTACTCCAGGGAGGTTTCAGAAGAGACAATGCCGCCAACAGGGGCTCCCTGAGGCTCCGGGTCTCTACGCCTAGGGGGAGGCGGAGGTGAAGAGAGACTATCACTGGCACCTGGGAAGGACAGGAGACTGAATCTGACTGCAGGGCTATCTGTGGTGACAGTGCCTTCTCCATCACTTTGAAAGCCTTCCCACCCCGCTCCAAAGTGGCCCTCAGCTCTGAAGCAACAGAGGGTTGACTCCGAGGTAAGGCAGACGGCTCTGAAGCTGACGTGGTAGCCAAACTCAACCTAGCCGAGGCACCAAGAGGAAGAGTCGGGTCAGACGACCATCCGCGCCGACTCCCCCCCCCAACCTAACTGGCAAGCATTGGCTCCCAGACCCCTCGACTTCCGATGGAACTGAAGAAGTTAGAGCAATCGGCACCAAAGATTCCAATGGGGCTCTCGATGCCAACGGTTCCACTACTATCGGATCCGAGCTCTCGGGCTCCGAAGACGCTGATGTGGTCGGAGGAGGAATCACAATGGGGGGCATGTAGGTATGGACGGCTCCGAGACCTTCGAGTCCGAAGATGATCACATTTTTGCCAGGGCTGGTGTTTTGAGTAATCTCTTCACCTCATCAGATAAGCTCCTGGAGGAATGGGTGGATAAGGAAGGACATCTGCCCTGGTCCAAAATGGGCGATCTCAAGATACGCAACACAGGCTCCAGTTCTGGGGAGTGTCTTCTACTCGACGCTTCTGCCTGCGCCGAGTATACTGCCGGAGCCGCAGAAGTAGTGGCTGTGTCGGAACTGAGAGCCCTCAGTTCCAATGATGCAATCTTTTTAGGTGGCTCAGTCAATGGAGCCGAAGAAGTCGGTCTTTTGATAGACTGTGTCTTAGAGGAAGAAGGGGAGGAGGATTTGGACCTCTGTCCTTTTGTCTAAAGTCTCCTGAAAGGCCCCTTTCATTAAACCCCTATCAATTAGTTTTCTCTTCCTTTCATGGAGCACCCTGCTACTGAAAGCATGACAGATAGTGCAGGGGTCCTGTAAATGTACCTCACCGAGGCAGTAGATGCACTGGTATGGCCATCGGTGATAGACATTTTCTGGGTGCATCTATCACATTTTTTAAACACAGATTGTCGATGCTCTTTTTCTTTAGACATTATTCAAGATATAACAACTACAGACACGGGAAGTAAAAACAACTACTACAAGCAGAAATAACTATCTTGTAAGAAAGATTTTTTTTTTGACAGAAGAAAAGAGAGAAGGGTGTGGCCCTCTAAGTCAAATGGTGCTCTCTAAACTAGGAAAGGATAGAGACAAGACCTAACGCAGACTCACGATAACTGTTAAAGTAGAAGAAAGACAAAAAAATCAAGGAAACAACACTGAAAAAAATATAAAATTAGTCTACTTAGCCAATGAGCCAGCCAGACAGCAGCCTTGATGCTTGGGCGGCAAACGACATCTGGAGATTTGGCCCAGAGCATCATGGGATAGGGGTTAACCTTGAGCCAATGGGAGCTCTCGAGCTTTAGTATTCAGCCGAGTCAGAGTCGAGAACACCTCCGAACCCAACCAGCAAGAATTACGGCAAGATAGGACAACATAACATATACTTTTTTGAATTTCAGTCATCTGAGCGATATCCCATTTAAAGTATTCCCTCATTTTAGTAACAGTTTCTCCAAATGTAATATTCTCAGTGGGGGAGTCTCCCTCAATAGAGTCCTCATCTGGGGAGTAGTAGTCCAAGTGAGAAGCTATTTGAGAGGAGTAAGTAATTGACTCATCAGAGGAGGAGGAGGAGGCTTCTTCTTCCTGGCAGTAGGTAGAAGGGATAGAGGTAGCTGAGGCTGGCCTGGGGCTGTGGATGCTGAGGGCCTAAGGGCCATGAAGCCCTGCAGCAAGAACTGGGAAAAGGACTGCCCATCAGGTTGTTCCTCAGAAGGAGCAGATAAATGCTTAGTATTTTGTTTCTTTTTTAGAGGAGTTGATTTGGTAGATGCTGAGGGCCTAGTTTCAGGGATCTGGCCTATGAGTGAGGTTTCCGATTCCTGGATTGTGGATGGGCGTCCAGTGGAGCTTGGTTCCCCCTCGACCTTGGCAGTAGCTGACGTTGGAATAACCTCCGAGGACGTGCTTACTGGTACTTTGTTAGCGGCTTCCTCGTGGGTAGTTGCTGAAGGTACCGGTTCTAGCAGACGCCCCTCGACCCCTATATCGGCAGCTGGCAGGGTGTCTGACGAAGGAGGAGCAGAAGTGGTAGGTGTCCAGTGGAGCCTGGTTCCCCCTCGACCTTGGCAGTAGCTGACGCTGGAATAACCTCCAAGGACGTGCTTACTGGTACTTCAGAAGCGGCTTCCTCGTGGGTAGTTGCTGAAAGTACCGGTTCTAGCAGACACCCCTCAACCCCTATATCGGCAGCTGGCGGAGTGTCTGACGACAGAGGAGCAGAAGTGGTAGGCCTAGAAACTTTGGCCTTCTTTTTTGGCACTCCTCCTCAACGGCTGACTCTGGATCCATTCATAAAGCTAGTCTTTTTAACCTTTGGTTCTCTAGGTATAAATTGAGGGCTGCCGGAGAATTTTGGGAATGAACAGTTGCTACAGGTGGTATGATCATGTTCCAGGCCTAAACAGAGCAAAGAAAGTTCATGGGAGTCTTTGTGCAGAATTTGACATCTGCACCTTCATTTCCCCTTCCTAGTGGACATAGGCTAAGAAAACAAGCAACAAACAAAGCTCAAGCAATAACAATAATATGGTTTCCCCAATGGGGTACTTAACTTTAGACGTTTTGAAGACAGTGGAGCAAAGCGATTGATCTGATGTTTGACTGCGGCACAGAAGTTCTGAGGTCTGTGTGTGCAGATGTCACATTTAAGGTCCCTGGTTTATGGCGCTGCATGTGATGTCCCACACAACAGCAGCAACTAGGGTTGAGCTTTTGCATAGGAGCTGAAGTTCAGGTCGCCTGAGGTGGAGGATCCCACAGTAAGAATACTGCAACATGAGAATAGGACATCTGTTGCTTACAGTACCATCTCACTTAAATGAATATACATACATTTAATCAGCATACAAAAGCAACACAAATATTACAGGTTTTTTCCATGAAAAATTAATTGGCTTTTAAAAAATAATTGCTAAAATGTTAACAAAAAAAACCCAACAATCAATGAACAATTGTCCTTTCTAAAACTAAAACTTTTCATCTATCAAAACCAAAAATATGTAACAATCCATCTAAGTTGCAAAAATAACATACATAAAACCACAAATTGAAATTTTACATTAGATGTTATATTAATTGCTACATGATTTTACAACTTAGCTGCTCTTAATTTAAGAAGGGGGGTGTACTGACATTCCATCATTTAACCAGGGTCTGTGGTGGCTTCCAATTTAATTTTTTTGCACTCCAGAATACCCCCCCCCCCCATCAGGGGTAACTCTTTCCAGTATACCAAATAAAAACCTTTCTTACTGCCCACATAACAAACTTTGCTTATATAGGGCATTTTTTGTTCCTTTTAGCAATATCATACATTATGTTCACAAATCCTTTTTCTAAGTGCTCTTTTGGTTTTACCTACATTAAATGAAGGACAGGAGGAACATTTTACTAAATATGCAAGCCCCTTTGTTCCACAGTTCCTATCTTGCAACATGTCACTAGTACTGAAAGTTTTCAGGTTTGATATGATCTTTTGCCAGGATGTATTTACATTGTGAACAAGCACCACATTTGAATGCACCCGTTAACTTTTCCTCTCTTAATTTTACTATTTGTTTCCAACGTGTTTAAAATTACTCCCTGTTTTGTACACAAACCTAGGTTTGTTCCCACTAACTGTGTAAAGTCTTTGTTGTTTAAAAACATCTTCCACTTCTTCCCAATTAATTTTTGGGCCCTTGTACTATCTAAATTCTACTCCAAAACTAATGCCCTACTAAAATTACTTTCCTTTTCAATGCTGGGATAACATTCCCCTACAGCAGTAACACTGCAAGTTAAATCCAATGAACCAGCTCCTAAAAGGAGACTAAATTTTGCTTTCCTAGGATCACTAATTTCCTTATTAATGTTCTCCAATTTATGGGCATAACCCCTCTTACAAAACATTTGTTCCAACTTACTTTTTTCAGCTTTGTACGCTAAATCCTCTGAAATCATTCGGGCTAAATAAACTGCCCTATAACTAGCCCTTTCCTCATCGCAAAAGGATGCAAATTATAATGTAAATAAGAATTACTAAGGGTGGGTTTTCTAAAGATGTTAGAACTAAACCTGCCCTCAGTACCGGAGATATAAATGTCCAAATAAGTAATACCGTCCCTTTGAAATTAGTAAGTAAACTTTAGAAACTCAGCTCAGTATTCTGATTAAGATATGAAACAAACCTCTTGATGTCCTCTGGTAGACCACTCCATAAAACAAAGATGCCATCCAAATACCTGTAACAGGTTTTGCAGTAATTGTATAGTTCTGATGTAAAAACAATGTTTTTTTCCCCAACTCCACAAAACCAGGTTGGCAAACATGGGGGCACACCCTTAATCTGCCAGTAAATTTTCCTTCAAAATATATAACGTTGTTGCTTAAAATGATATCAACACAATCCACTAACAAATTTATCACTGTTACCATCAAAACATCACAACTTAAAAAATTTTAATGGAAACAAAGTCTTACCTTCTTCTTGGAAGATACAAAAATAAATCAACTACACAGACAGTCAAAAAAACATAAACTGTCCTCCCAAAATTCACCCTTAAGTCTAGTAAGAAAATCCCAGAGGGATTGTGGTTTTCCTTGCAATGGGTTTAAGGATTCGGTCTATATAATTTGCAAGAGGATAACATTTTAGAATTCCTATATGCAACATGTCTAACTGGGGGTGCAACATGTCTTTATGAGCCTTAGGAATCCCAAAAACAGTAGAAATTAAAGGTCTATGATACCTAAAGAAGTCATATAACACAGGACTAACAGTATCCTGCAATAAACAATCTTCAAGAAAAAAATCAATTTTGCTGAAAGCAATAAAGCAAGAAAGGCTACTATCAAGGACCTCCATTGTCAAAGATGTAGTGAGAGAGAAAAATGGTTTTAATATAAGTTAGGATGGGATTCTAATTAGCCACAATGAAAGCAAAACTGTAATATTTGTGTTGATTTGTATGTTGATTAAATGTATGCATATTCCTTCAAGTGGGATGGCTCTGCAAAGCAACAGTTTCTATATAAGGATGTCACAACTAATTAATTTAGTTCTGATGAAGTTTCTGTTGTGTGTGGAATAAAAGCGCTTAACTCATTTGTATGTCTTTTTGTGTGTTTTTGTATTTGGAACATCTGACTATTAAATCATACAGTTTTTATTTTCTGGTTCCATTTTTTTACTGTTCCATACCTTACAAGTGATTGAGTGTTGTTTTGCTGTACTGGAGAATGTACCCTTTTCCCCACTATAGTGCAATCTTGGAGTTGGTATATATAATTTGCAGGGGGTGAAAGGGGCTTTGCCCCTCCTACATAAACATTGTTTTTGTGATGTTTACGTTGATAAACAAACTGCACTGTCAATTATATTGTCCCAACTATGTGAGTTTTGACAATGTTGTTCGATCAACTGAAATACATCTAAATAAAGGGGGCAATGACATTCTCAGATCTTTACACAATCACCTTGTTTATAAGCTGTGTGTTACAGATGGACTTTCTTACAACAATGGATACATATTCGTCAAAAGTTAGGTCAATGTCCCCATATGTTCCCAAATCCAGTACAACTGGGTCAACTCTTAGGGGTGTATCATCAATGTGATAATTCCCTGGGGTAGATAACCTCCTAAAAGATAAATTAATGCATTTTTTGGCATTCAGATTCAGTCCATGGTACTGGTACTAGTTATCTGTTTGGGACAAACCTTCCTGCAAGATGGCTATGTCATTGGGGAGTCAATGACTGCTCCTAGCTTGCAGCCATCTGTAAACAGTCAGCCACAGCCCTTTGGGTCAGCCACAGCTCTCTGATACTGGCTTTTACTATAGAAAAATAGATGCCAAACAGGAGAAGTCCTGGCACAGAACCTGGGGGACTCTACTGGTGACTGGTCTCTTTGTGGAGGTGACCCCCTACTATGATTTCCTGTGTCGTTTGAGCCCGCTGGCAATCTAGGGAGCTGGTTAAATTAATGAATTTCTGTAGGAGGGAAAAAAAAGCCAGGGGTGAGCTGAGGGACATTAATTCTGCCAGTACTGCAGGGAGGACTAGGACTGCAAAATCTACAAGGGTACTAAAAGCATCACAACTAAGATTAGTATATTTATCACAATGAAATATAAAGTGAAGTGGAATTAGATAATGTTGATATACAGAGAAAAAACACAGGAAATATAGAATGTAGATATTTTCTAAAATTCAGAAGCTGAATCTAGAAACTAGTTCATTAGCATTCTTATATAAGACAATTCATATATTTACAACAATAGAGAAAACTTAGTGAAGCAGCAGAAACACAAACAAGCAGTGGTGAGTTATATGTCAAGCCACTAAACAGGTCACTAAGGCCAAAAGATCTAAGATCTCTGTATGGAAGTCCTTGCACAAATATTTTCCACTTGAAAATAATAAATAAAATGTTCCCAGAGACAGACAGTAAATGTTAGATATGCAGGTTAGAGATGGAGGAGGCCTATGAACATATTGTTTGGTCCTATACAAAGTTAGCACAGCTAATTGCAAAACTTCAGGGTATTCACAGGAGGTTTTTGGACAGGATTTTCATCTCAACACAAAAGTACTTTTTAATTAGGATTGGAAGAGACTCTGGAACTCAAGCAGTACAAAGCTCTCTTTGGGTTAGAAACATTAGCAGCTAAAAAAAAGCAATAACATGAAAAAGGAAATCATTTGTCACCTAACACAGAATAAATATATGACATTACGAACAAATGGAAAGGTATGGAATTGAGTAAACTAATACCCAAGAAAATTTAAACTTTTGTTGAGCAAATGGTTGCTTTAATCTCAAGTAATAAATGCAAAGGAACAACAGAATACATGGAGTATAGACAGTGAGGAAACAAGCTGGCTAAAAAGTTGTGGCAAACGTGTGGAGTGTAGGCATGAATGACAGCAACAGATGGATAAATGAAGTCAGTCAGGACTAATTAAATCATTACTGGATATGGAAAACAACAAGGGTCCTTGTATTTCACTATTAAGGAAGTTGCAACTACCTGTTTAAAAGTTGATTGTCATTGTGACTGTAATCCCTAGGCTTGGACCGGGTCCAGATGTCACTTAAAAATAAAATGCAGACTTGCATGTTAGTTGGCAGAAACTAGCTAAACATTACTTAAGAATAATAATGAAGTGCACCGTGCGTGAAGACTGCACAAAGTCTAGAATTCTTCAACCTTTCCTTAACAAAATCATGTGTCTAGTTAAAAAAGGGGTTTTGAGGGGGATTAAGGTGAGGCACTCTGCTCCAATATCTTAAAGATAATGGAGAACACCAGACTGTAAATAAGGTACAATAAAGACTGCTGACACCAGTTTCACTTAAGTCACTAAAAATGTTGGTACTGTTAAGTATTCTTTTCCCTTATTACTATTAAAGCACAGTACATGGTGGACAAAAAAGTACAGTTGTGTACACTTACCATAAATGTAGATGTTCCGAGTATATTCACTGTTGCAGTCATTACTTTTGGGTAATCTGCTGGCAGGTTGCCCTCAGTCGGCCTGAATAACAAATGACTTGGGTCCTGCATCGGTTGCTGTCTCCTCTTCCATGACGTCAGGTCATCAGGGGTATAAAACATGCAGCCAACGCCATTTTATTCAATTTTTTTGTATATATATATATATATATATATATATATATATATATATATATATAGATATATATATATATATATAAATAAACAGAAATATATATATAAATGCACTTTTAGCAACACAACTTTACCTTCATCTAATAGCAAATACACCACAAAGGCTTTAGTGTGTAGTGAAGGAAAGAAAAGGTATAGAAAAGGGGGATGGCGGGTGGGTAACCCGGACTGCAACAGTGAATACACTCGAACATTTACATTTATGGTAAGTGTACACAACTGTACTATGTTCTTCGTGTTTCACTGTTGCAGTCATTACATTTGGGTAGAATCCCAAAGCTATGGATGGGAGGGATGGAGCTAAACAGCATTAGGAGCAGCTAAGCCTGCCCTGGATTTAGAGAAGAGAGGCAAATGATAATGCTTTGAGAAGGTATGAACAGAGCTCCAAGTAGCAACCTCTAGAATGTCTTTGGTTGGAACCCCTCTGAGAAAAGCTGCTGAGGTAGAGGCAGCCCTGGTGGAATGAGATCTGATCCCCTTGGGCACAGGTTTACCACTTCGAAATAGTCTGCTTTGATATAGCCTTCCCCTCTGACCCTGCAGCAAATGCTACCAGTAGTTGCTCAGACTTTCTTAGAGATATGGTCCTGTTCAAGTAAAACCTTAGTTGTCTGTGTATGTCCAATGAATGCAGAATCCGCTCCCCCTTGTTCTGTGGATTTGGGTAAAAAGTTGACAGGTGAATTGTCTGGTTAAGAGCCACACTGGATACCACCTTAGGCATAAAAGAAGGACTGGTCCTGAGGGACACCCTGTCCGGGTAAAATGTAATAAAAGACTCCACAGCCATGAGAGTCTGTAGTTATGAAACCCTTCTTGCTGAAGTAACTGCCAAGAGAAAAGCTGTTTTCCAAGATAGAAATTTTATATCCGCAGTAGCTGCTGGTTCAAAAGGAGGCAGGGTGAGTTTTTCCAGCACAAAACCGAGGTCCCATGCAGGAGTTGGAGATCTTCTGGGAGGCCTTACATTTTTGGCCCCTCTAAGATACCGAGATGGCAGAGACATGGATTTTTATTCTGAAGCATCTCAGTCAAATATTGTAAAATCTGAGAAATATTGGGCATTGCTGTGTCTGTTCCTTGTTTTTGGTTCCAAGCACAGAATCTATTCCATTTATCACCATAAGATTTTCTAGTACTAGGCTTCTGGCTTCCAAAATGACATCCATCACAGATTTACTGAGAGGTGTTGTTTGAATAATTAAATGATTTACTGATAGGTGTTGTTTGAATAATTAAATGATCAGCCATGCTGCAAGGTTCAGAGTTTGGAGCTGAGTGCAAAGAATTTGATTGTTCTGCTGAGACAGTAGATGAGGTATTTGAGGCAAGTACCAAGCGGGGAGTTGAGACATTCCTTAGAAGTGGGTACCAGTGTTGTCGAGGCCAGTCCGGAGCAACTAGGATAATTTTTGGCTTTTCCTGTCTGACTTTCAGTAAGACCTTGGAAAGAAGAGGCAGAGGGGGAAAGGCATAGAGTGATAGGTATTTCCAACTGAAGGATAGGGCGTCCACTTTCCATGCTTTTTTGTGATGAATTCTTATGCAGAATTTGTCCAGCTGATAATTTTGGAGAGAGGCAAATAGATCTATGTCTGGGCTCCCCCATTTCCGTGTTATAATGCTGAAGATTTGTGGATCCAGTTTCCAATCGTGTGGGTCCATAAGATTTCTGCTTAGGTCGTCTGCCAGAGTATTTTGTTTTCCTGGCAGGAATTGAGCTTGAAGATGTATTTGGTAAGTCAAAGCAGTGTTCCACAATGCCATGGCTAGTCTGCAAAGGGGGTAGGAATGTGTACCCCCATGCTTGTTTATGTACCACATAACGGTGGTGTTGTTCGTCTTTATCAGTAGTTGTCCTGGATGAAGTAAGTCCTTGAAGGCTGTCAGAGCATTCTGAACAGCTAGCATCTCTTTCTGGTTGATATGCAGATGCATTTGTTTTGGGCTCCATATGCCCTGAATGCATCTCCCCGCCAGGTGGGCCCCCTCAAGCATAGTCTGATGCGTGTGTAGTTAGGGTTTGGGTGGCAGGGTGTAGAGTGAATGACAGTCCCTTGTTTTGGTGACATGTCTCCACTCACCAAAGAAACTCCTGTTGTACGCAGGGAATGAGAGGTATCATTGTTTCCAGACTGTGACAATGTTGGCACCATAAACGTTTTAGGTACCACTGAAGTTTCCTCATATGCAGTCTTGCATATGGAATTAGTAGAATGCAGGATGCCATGAACCCCAAAGCCTGCAGAATTTGTCTTGCAGATAACTGGGTTTTTGTTGCCATTTGTTTGAAGTATATTGTCAGTTGCCTTTGTTTGTCTGGCGTAAGGTAAGCCATCTGGGCAGTTGTATTCAAGCTTGCACCCAGGAATGTAATTATTTGAGAGGGTACCAGTTGGGATTTCTTTTTGTTTATTGTGTGCCCTAGGCATGTTAGAAGCCTTTTTACAAACGCCAGTTGTTGAAGAAGAGTATCCTTGTCCTCTGCTTGAATGAGACAGTCGTCCAGATAAGGATAAATTTGTATGCCTCTTTGTCTGCATAATGCAATTACTGGTGCCAGGCACTTTGTAAAGACCCTGGGCGCAGTACATAAGCCAAAGGGCAGTGCAGAGAATTGGTAATGCAAAAAAACCTGCCTTGAACAGGAGGTATCTTCTGCATGATTCCCTTATTGAGATATGCAGGTAAGCCTCTTTTAAGTCTAGAGTCACAAACCAAGCGTTTCTGCCCAGCATAGGCAGTAGCTGTTGAAAAGTCAGCATTTTGAATTTTGGAATGTCCAGGAACGTGTTCAAAATCAATAACTCCAGTATTGGATGCCAAGAATTGTCTTTTCTGGGTACCAGGAAAAGTCTTGAATAAAAACCTTGTCCTTTTTCCTTTTCTGGTACTGGTTGAACAGCCCGCATATCCATGAGGGACATAGCTTGTTTCTGAGCCTCTGCCCACTGATTTTGTGGCAGATCTGGCCATCCGTTTGGAATTGGCAAAGTATGGAAATGAAATCTGTACCCCTGGGATACTATGTTCAATACCCACTTGTCCTGGGTAATTAACTGCCAATTTTGAGCATGAAGTGCTAGTTTTCCCCCCAAGGGAGCTGCGAAAGATAAGTGCTTGGTGATGGTAGAGGAAAGTCATTGAGACTGCTTACTGTAGGGTTGTCCTTTGTTTCCTCCAGATTTGGAGGTGGAAGCACCCCATTGCTTTGACCTGTAAGAACCCTGTGACTGGTATCTGGAGCCTTTTGAGCGCCTGGATTTGCCTTGAGTGGCTCTGTTGGACACAGGAAAGGACCAATTTTTAGTAGGCCAGTGCCTACTGAACCTGGGTGGCTGCACTTGCAAGAAATCTTTTCCTTGAGCCAGGCATGCCTTCTAATCACAGATCCAGTAACTGCGGACCTGCAAGAGGCCTTCAAGGAATCAAAACCACATTGCAATGTAAGCCTTCCAACCTGTTCTGCTGAATGCAATAATTCCTGTAACTCTTTATTTTCCACACAATCAGAAATCAACATCATTTTCTGTTTCAGTAGGCCCACAACATGCTGTTGATATTTAAGCATATGAAACTGACAGTTTAAGGCTCTGATTGCCATGGTAGCAGACGTATAAACCTTCTTTCCCCAGCTATCCAGCACCCTGGAATCTCTATCAGCTGGGGGTAGGATATTTGGCTGTAGAGGCCTTAACACCCTTGGGACCCTGTGAAATAGTCTCAGGATCCGCAGCGGGATTTTTGAAAAGAAATTTGTGGGAGTCAGGAACCCTGTAATATCTGTCTGGCTTACAAGGAGCCAGAGGTAGGGAATCAAGAGCCATGCTTGATTCCGAAAACACATCATCAACAATGTCTAATGCAGGAGGTATAGCCAAAGGCCTATACTGAGGAAGAAGAAGGAAATCCCTAAGCCTCTTTTTTGATTCAGAGAAGTCCTGACTCTCCCAATGAAAATATTCCCTTAAGGTATGCAAAGTTTCTCCAAAAGAGTAATCCTCAGGAGGAGATGCAGATGGGATGGATTCCTCTGCATCAGAATCCTCACAGGGTGGAATGGAAAATTCCTCATCAGAAGAGGAATCAGAAGAAATGGAAACCTGATCTGAAGATTCATAATCAGTGTCTTGCCTAGGCCTCTTAGCAGGGGGTGGGGGTAGGGTTGGGAACCCCTGATTAAGGTAATTAAGTCCTCAGCCATTTTGATCATCTGTTTTTTAGGCATAGGGGCCTGAGCATGTGGCTCATGCGTCAGTCTCTTAGACATAGAAGATGCTTTTGACCTTGTTTTTGAGGCTGGCATCAGTTTTATATAAAAATGTTGAGGCCTGAAAACACCCTCAGAAGCCGGTGCCTGCTCAGCGGCTCTGGACCCATCCGAGGGAGAGGCATCCACTGGTTCAATACTCTGAGAATCTCGCAGCATACCGGACTACGAATGGGTCTCGGAAGAGGCCTGCAACTCAAAAGTAGCGGGTATCAGGGGCTGCAAAAGCGCCTCACTGAGTACCGGCGAAATGGTGACTGGCTTACAAGAAGCGTCGTCGTCGGTTTTGGACCTTAATGGTCTGTCTCTGTCTTTTTCTTTTTGTTTTTTGTGAACTCCAATAGTCTGATTACTAACCGACGACATTTAAGGATAATTAAATCTTGATCTAAAATATTTAGTAGCAAAACTATACTGACGCTTAATAGTGTGTTGGTTAAATCTAGCACAAAACTGACAGCACGGCACGTTATGATCTGGTCCTAGGCAGGGAATACAGTATAAATGAAAATCTGTATGAGGTATTTGCTTCCCACAAGTAATGCAATTATTAACTTTTACTGACATTGGTAAGGAGTAAGAAAAAGTTTCCCCAACGGAGTACTTAGCTTTAGTTGGAAGACTTCGGTTCTGAAACTCGAATGCGAAAATTTCAGGAGTCGGCCAACCAGCACTTGCGAACTGCTTCTGCTTCGGGCACCGCGTGGCAAGAAAGACTGAATAAAATGGCGTTGGCTGCATGTTTTATACCCCTGATGATCTGACGTCATGGAAGAGGAGACAGCAACCGACGCAGGACCCAAGACTTTGTTATAAAGGCTGACTGAGGGCAACCTGCCAGCAGATTACCCAAATATAATGACTGCAACACTGAAACACGAAGAACATCTGAAAATAACTAAAATTAAAAGTTATGTACTCACCATATTTAGGCATCTGGGGTGTTAATTTTCATTATTCCTCAATAAATGGTCTCAGGTCTGACCATGGATCCAGCTCGGCAGTATTTCTTCCAGACACTTGAATCCAACTCTTGAGTCCCACACCCCTGTACTACCTCAAATCTGGTTTGCTGGACTATCAGAAAACAAGTTATAGCCTACATAAAGAATAAAGACAGAAAAGGGGCTCAAACAAGAACAGCGGTTCCAAAATTTCTATCAGGGCACTGCCAAACCAAAAGACGAGAGGGAAAGAGGGGGAGGAAGTTGAGGAAGAATGAAAACGAACAACTCAGATGCCTGGTTATGGTGAGTACATAACTTAAATCTAATTTTGTCATTTTCATTCATTCCTCAATGAATGGGACAGTCCCTAGCTATGGTAACCTTGGGCCCTCATGGAAGGATGTTCCGGAGTAGTACCGAACCAAAGGCAGCTCTGCTTCTGAAAAATGAGAGCCAATGTAATGAGCAACAAAATTAGAACACTGGACCAAGTGGCTACAGTGCAGATATCATCAGTAGCAGCTCTGGAAGAGAAAGCAGATGAAACAGCCATTGATCTACTGGAATGAGCTTTTGGAGGTCTTGGCAAAGGCAAACCTCTTTGAGAATCAACATATGAAATGCAATCTGCTAACCATTTGGCTAAAGTAACCTTAGAGACTGGCTTTCCCACTCTACTTGGGGGCAAACAACACAAACAACTGGTCATTTTTTTCTTAAACTCCTCATCCTATAAAGATAAAAACAAAGTTGTCCAGGCACATCTAAGGTGAAGCATGTATCCTCCTTTATTAGAAAATTTTGGAAAGAACACCGGTAAGTTGTTCACTTGGTTGATGTTTGCCTCAGAGGTTATTTTGAGCTCAAAGGATAAATTAGCATGTAAAGTGGCTCTATCCTTGTGAACGATCAAGTAAGGTGACTTTGCAGAGAGTACCTGAAGTTCTGAAACTTGCCTAGCTTAAGTGATGGCCACTAGAAAGACTGTCTTGCAAAACAGAAACTTAAGATCAGACTTGGCTTAAGGCTCAAAGGGAAGCTGAGTCAAACTCTGCAATAGAAATGTAGTAAGGTCCCATGGTGGATTGAAGCAAAAACGTTCCTTTAAGGAAGACTTTGCATAACTTAGATGAGGCTAGGGGAAAAACATAACCTCCAGTAACTGGAATTGGCTGCTAGTTGAACTTTGACAGTGGAAAAACTCGCTCCTACCTGAAAAACAGAAGCAGGAAAATATAATACATCATTGACAGCTGCAGTAAAAGGGTCCAATAAGAAAATGTCTTCCATTTACTTTTATATATTTTTTCTAGTGGAGGCATTGTGGGATGATAACAGAATGTAGTGAACTGGGGAAGAAGGTTTGGGCTATCTAGCCATCATTGGAATTGGAGAAACCATGCAGTCAGTTTGAGTTCTTGAAGTTCCAGGTGAGCCATCCCTGTCGGGTGGGTGATCAGAACTGGAGAGGGATCCAGTGCCCAAGGAAGACATAGGAGATGAGACCAAACGAAGGGGAACCACATATAACAAGGCCAGAAGGGGGCAATGATAATAATCTTGCTCTTCAAAAGGAATGCTTTCTGAAGAAATTTGGGAATCAGGGACAAGGGAGGATAAGCGTAAAGGAGACTGGAGGTCCAAACGTGGACTACAGCATCTCTCATTGACTCCCACTGAGGGGGGACTAGGGCAAAGAACCTGCTGCATTTGTTGTTGAAGGGAGAGGCAAACAGATCGCAACCAGGTTGATCTCATCAATGGAAGATTCTCTATGCCACAGCTTGATTGAGACCATTCGTGAAGCATCAGAATCATCCTACTGAGTTTGTCAGCCAACATGTTGGATTTCCCTAGTATATGCGTTACTTGAAAAAAGCAGTTGAAGGAGACTGCTCACTGCCACGTTCTCATTGCTTCTTGATAATGGGGGAAGGACCAAGTTCTCCCGCTTGTTGATGTATCAAACCACCGACATATCTGTTTGGATACCAACTGCCCCTAGAGGGACAGAGGTCTTATAAGTCTGCAATGCTAGGAGAACCGCTCTCATCTCTAGAACATCCATACGCAGACTGGTCTCTTCTGGGGACCACGTGCCTTGGACAGTCAGTCCCAAGAAATGCCCCACCCCCACCCTAACTGGGAAGAGTCCATGGTCACTGGGGGTGGGAAGACTCTGACAAACTTTGTTGGACTTGATCCACCAAAGTAGGGAATCCCTGCAAATATAAGAAGGTTTTATATGATTGGACAGAGGAAGTTGAAGAATTGACTATTGAACTGCTAGAGTCCACTGAAGAATTCACATGTTGAAACAGGCAGTGGGTAGTGAGCCAACAGCTGCAGCCATTGATCCTAAGGCCTGAAGAATCAGTTTTGCTGAGGAAGAACAGATGTAGTCTTAAGGACTGCACTGTTTTGTGGAAGAAAAGCCAACTGGCTGGTGGAATCCAGGCGAGCTCCTATAAACTCCAAGACTTGAACTGGTTGTAAACAGGACTTGGCATAATTGACTGCAACACACAGAGTCTGACATAATTGGAGTAAGTAGTTCCTGGCCTTTTTGAGCAGATGTGTGACTGGGAGGGTGAGGAGCCAGTCATCTAAACAGGGAAACACTCTGAATCTGAGCAGTCTGAGAAGAGCTGCTACCACTGTCATGCATTTGATAAACACCCTGAGGGCTGTGGTGAGACCAAAGGGCAGGGCTCTGAATTTATTTTATTATTGTCCCGTTCGATTCTCAGTTAGCGCGTCTTCTGTGTGGAGGCATGCATGAATGGACATGCCTTTGTTGAAGGTTGTGCGTCAGGGCTGGCAACTCGGCACGTAAAAATCTACTACCAAACATTAGCGGACCGGAGTTCAGCTGTGACGACCCCTAACCGGGATAAGCCGAAAGACACAACAACAACAACAACATTTTATTTTTATTTTATTTTATATTTGTTAACTGGGGGTGTCTGACTGAGACAAAAAGGCCCTTCTTCAGCAGACGCCTGGTGAGAAAAGCTCCACATAGAAAAATTACAGATACACTTAGATATTTAGACATGATTAGTATACAAACAAATTACAATAGACATTTTTTACAGTGGTATGCAGCACGTTAACAGTTACAGTGGAGAGAACAAACAAGAAAATATTAATTTAAAAATAAAGGCAAATAATAGATTTGTGGTCTACAGATGAAATTTGGAACATAGGTAGAATACATACATAGTACACAGGTACAGTACATACATTGTACATTTGCCAGTGTTTGTGAGTAAGAGTGAAAACTATTATCAAGTACCCAAGGTTTAGTATGTGTAGCTTATCCGCTTTCACTAGCATGGGGAGCAGTCATGGTACTCCCAACCTTGCTTGAGATGTTGCATACTGAGAATTGATTATGACTGGCTTTCAACCAAAAGCACAGACATGTCCGGGAGCATCTGATCATTTTGAAAAGATAGTAAGCATCTTGGAGATCTGTACAACACATCCAGTCATCCTTCTGTAGAAGAAGTAGAATGGAATAAACCGTGACCATCCACAACTGAGATCTAGAATGGGTCTCAGGGCCACTGTTTTCTTTGACACTAAAAATAACCTTGAGTAAGTTCTGAATCCTCTCTGGTCTAGGGGGGGACCGCCTGAATGACTCTTTTGTCTAGCAGCTTCTGAACTTCTAGGGCTGCTAACTCCCATTGACTGGTTGGAACATCATGGAGATGTATTGCTTGGGTGGTGGGATTTGCAGAAAGGGAATGAAATATCCTCTAGATACAACCTTTTGCACCCAAATGTCTTTTGTGACAGAGGCCCAGGCTTCTGGGTGCATAGACAAGTGCCCCTGACTGCCTCCAGAGAACAGCAGTCAGGCAACACTTCAGAAGTGCTGAAACGGCCCATCAAAAAAAGAATCTCAAAACCCTTGGTTTGTGGGCCTCCCCTGTCGTTTGTGAAGACAGCATCTTCCACTGGAATCCACCTTCCCACCCCCCCAGCTCTGGAAGACGTTTCCTCTCACAAGTCCTGATTTTCAGAAAGTACAGTTGTGTACACTTACCATAAATGTAGATGTTCGAGTGTATTCACTGTTGCAGTCATTACATTTGGGTAATCCTGCTGGCAGGTTGCCCTCAGTTGGCCTGAATTCCAAAGTCCTGGGTCCTGCGTCGGCTGCTGTCACCCCTTCCCTGACGTCAGGTTGTCAGGGGGTATAAAAGATGCGGCCGACGCCATTTTCTTTAGTTTTTCTTGCCCCAGATGTCAGGTGCCCCCTAAAAGGGTAGCCAAAATATATATATATATATATATATATATATATATATATATATATATATATATATATATATGTAAATACATGCACCACTATAAACTTTACCTTCATCTACAGGCAAACAGGTTGTATAAATCAGAAGGAAAGATAGGTTCCATCAGAAGAAAAGGGGGAAGGCGGGTGGGTAACCTGGACTGCAACAGTGAATACACTCGAACATCTACATTTATGGTAAGTTTTCACAACTGTACTATGTTCTTTGTGTTTCACTGTTGCAATCATTACATTTGGGTAGAGTCCCAAAGCTATGGAAGGGAGGCCGGAGCTAGACAGCATTAGGTGCAGCTATGAGGCCCTGCAGAACTGCAGTGGCAAAGCCTGCCCTGGATTTAGAGTAGAGTGGCAGATGGCAGTGCTTTGTAAAGGTGTGCACTGAACACCAAGTAGCAGCCTCTAAAATGTCCTTGGTTGGTACTCCCCTGAGAAAGGCTGCTGAAGTGGCTGCAGCTCTGGTTGAATGTGGCCTAATGTCCTTAAGCACTGGCTTGCTATGGTGTAAGTAGCAGAAACAAATGCAGTGGCCTATCCACTTTGAAATAGTCTGCTTTGAGATAGCCTTTCCTTCTGATCCTGCAGCATATACCACTAGTAATTGCTCTGTCTTTCTGAAAACTTTGGTTCTGTCCAAGTGGAATCTAAGCTGTCTGTGTACGTCCAAAGAATGCAGAATTCTCTCCCCCTTGTTCTGTGGATTTGGATAAAAAGTTGGCAGATGAATAGTTTGGTTAAGTGCCACACTGGACACCACCTTAGGCATAAATGTTGGGTTTGTCCTCAGAGAGACCCTGTCTGGATAAAAAATCCAATTCCAAAGGCATGCATCTGGAGCATTTCTCCCCAGGCCTCCGCTGAAAACAGGCTCTGTGGAACCTAGTCGGACTTTCCCGGTCAACAAATGTTAAATAAAATAAAAATAAAAAAATAAAAAATGCTAAAAGGTTCCACAGCCATGAGTGCCTGTAGCTCTGTAACTCGTCTTGCAGAAGTTATTGCTAGGAGCAGAGCTGTTTTCCAAGATAAAAACTTTATATCAGCAGTAGCAGCTGGCTCAAAAGGAGCCAGGGTGAGTTTTTCCAAGACATAGTTGAGGTGGCATGCAGGCAATGGTGATCTCCTTGGAGGCCTTAAATTTTTGGCTCCTCTGAGGTACTGTTTTAATAAGGGATGAGAAAAGATTGGTGGCTCTGTATTGTAATGAGCTGAAATGGCAGAGTCATGAATTTTAATAGATGAAAAAGATAGGCCTTTGTCCAGCATCTCAGCTGTATCAGTTCCTTGTGCCTGGTTCCAAGCACAGAATCTCTTCCATTTTCCAGCATAAGATTTTCTAGTACTAGGCCTTCTGGCCTCCAAAATGACATCCATCACAGCTTTACTGAGAGGTGTGGTTTGTATGACTACATTATCCACCATGCTGCCAAGTTTAAAGTCCTGAGTTGGCTGTGCAGGATCTGATTGTTTTGCTGGGACAGTAGATGAGGTATTTGAGGTAAGGTCCAAGCTGGGCATTGAGACAAGGTCTTTAGGATTGAAAACCAGTACTGGCGGGGCCAGTCTGGGGCAATCAGTATCATTTTTGGCTTCTCCTGTCTGACCTTTAGGAGTACCTAGGGGAGGAGAGGCAGTGGGGGAAAGGCATATACTGAGAGTTTTTTCCAGCTGAAACACAGGGTGTCCACTTTCCATGCTTGTCTGTGATAAGTCCTTGTGCAGAATCTTTTTAGTTGGTAGTTGTGAGGGGAGGCAAATAGATCTATGTCCGGGCCTCCCCATTTCCTTGTTACCATGCTGAAGACTTGTGGATCCAGCTGCCACTCGTGGGGATCCATAAGGTTTCTGCTTAGTTCGTCTGCCAGAGTATTTTTCCTTCCTGGCAGGAATTGCGCCTGCAGATGTCTTGGAAAGTTAATGCTGTGTCCCACAAAGTCATGGCTAGTCTGCAAAGGGGGTAAGAATGTTTTCCCCCCTGCTTGTTTATATACCACATGACCATGGTGTTAGCTGTCTTTATCAGTAGTTGTCTTGGATGAAGTAGGTCCTTGAAGGCTGTCAGGGCATTCTAAACAGCTAGCATTTCTTTTTGATTGATATGTAGATGCATTTGGGTTGAGGACCATGTGCCCTGAATGCATCTTCCTGCCATGTGGGCCCCCCAGGCATAATCTGATGCATCCGTTGTTAGTGTCTGCCTGGCTGGGGGTAATGTGAATGGCTGTCCCTTGTTTTGGTGACAAGCCTTTGCCCACCATCGAAACTCCTGTTGTGGGCAGGGAATGAGAGTAATCATTGTTTCCAGGCTGTGGCAATGTTGAGTCCAAACACTTGTTAGGTACTACTGAAGTTTCCTCATATGCAGTCTTGCATATGGAATTAGTAGGATGCAGGATGCCATGAAGCCCAAAGCCTGCAGAATTTTTCTTGCAGATAACTGGGCCTTTGTTGCCAACATTTTGAAATAGGTAGTCAGTTGCCTTTATTTGTCTGGCATGAGATAAGCCATCTGGGCAGTTGTATTTAAGCTTGCACCCAAGAATATTACCTCTTCAGAGGGTACTAGTTTTGATTTCTTTTCGCTGACTGTGTACCCTAGGCATGTTAGAAGTCTTTTCACAAACGCCAGATGCTGTAGAAGAATGTCCTTGTTCTCTGCTTGAATTAGACAGTCGCCCAAGTAAGGATATACTTGTATTCCTCTTCGTCTGCAGAATGCAATTACTGGTGCCAGGCACTTTGCAAAGACCCTGGGCGCAATAGATAAGCCAAAGGGCAGTGCAGAGCATCAGTAAAGCATTGAAACAGCCTTGAATCTGAGGTATCTTCTGCATAATTGTATGATTGGGACAAGCAGGTATGCCTCTTTTAGGTCTAGAGTCACCAGCCAAGCGTTCTTGCCCAGCATGGGCAGAAGTTGCTGCAAAGTCATCATCTTGAATTTTGATATATCCAGGAATGTGTTCAAAATAGATAGGTCCAGTATTGGTCTCCAGGTCTTGTCCTTTCTGGGTACCAAGAACAGTCGAGTAAAATCCTTGTCCCTGTTCTTGCTCTGGTACTTGTTGAATGGCCCCCATGTCCATGAGGGATGAGACTTGTTTTTCTGCCTCTGCCCATTGATTTTTTGGCAGATCTGGCCAGTCGTTTGCCTTTGGCAGGGTATGGAAATGGAACCTGTACCCTTGTGACACGACATTTAGAACCCACTTGTCCTGGGTTATAATATGCCAATTTTGAGGAAAAAAGTGCTAATTTTCCCCCTAAGGGTGCTGCCAGGAGATAAGTGCTTGGTGCCGGGAGGGGGAAGTCATTGGGACTGTTTCCTGTATGGTTGTGATTTGTCTTCTCCAACTTTGGGGGTAGAAGCACCCCATTGCTTTGAACTGTAGGAACCTTCCGCCTGGGATCTGCCTCTAGGGTGTCTGAATCTGCCCCTTTGAGGTCTGTCTACATAGGGAAGGACCAATTCTTTGTAGGCCAGTGTCTACTAAACCTAGGCGGTTGTACTTGTAAAAATTCTTTGACAGTTTGCATAGATTTAGCTTTGTCCTCCATTTTCTTTAACACCTCCTCTGCCTTAACACCAAAGTATCATGCTGTAAAGGTGCATCTAATAATTTAACTTTGACATGATCAGGCAGATTTTGTTCCTTTACCCAAGCATGCCTCCTAATTACAGAGCCTGTAACTGCAGCCCTGCAGGAGGCCTCAAATGAATCACAACCACATTGCTTTCCAACTTGTTCAGCTGCATGCAATAAATCCTGCATTTCCTTGTTTTCTGCACATTCAGAGTTTAAAAACATTTTCTGTTTAAGCAATGCCATGACATGCTGCTGATATTTGAGCATATGAAACTGACAGTTTAAGGCCCTTATAGCCAAGGTAACAGACGCGTAAACCTTTTTTCCCCATCTATCCAGTGCCCTAGAATCTCTGGCAGAGGGGGTAGGGTTTTTTGCAGTGGAAGCCTTAACTCCTTTGGGACCCTGTGAAATAGTTTCTGGGTCTGCAGCAGGGTTTTTAAAAAGGAATTTATGAGAGTCAGGAACCCTGTAATATCTGTCAGGCTTAACAGGAGCTGGAGGTAAGGAGTCAGGGGTAAGACTAGACTCCGAAAACACATCATCTACAATATCTAACACAGGTGGAATGGCTAGTGGCCTGTGTTGGGGTAGTAAAAGAAATCCCTGAGCCTCTTTTTAGATTCTGAAAAATCTTGGCTCTCCCAGTGGAAATGCTCCCGCATGGTATGCAAGGTTTCCTCAAAAGAATAGTCCTCTGGAGGAGAAGCTGAAGGTATAGATTCTTCAGCACCAGAATCCTCATAGGGGGGGAAGAGAATATTCCTGATCAGAAGAGGAATCAGAAGAAAAAAAAACCTGATCTGAAGATTCATAGTCAGTCTCTTGCCTAGGCTTATCAGGAGGGGGATGGGAACCCCTGAACAAGGTAATTAAGTCTTCGGCCGTTTTGATCATCTGTTTTTTGGGCATAGAGGCCTGTCCACGTGGCTCTGGAGTTTGTTTCTTTGCTTTAGAAGGTGCTTTATTCTTTGCCTTTGAAGCTGAGGTTGGTTTAATGTAAAGATGTTTAGGTCTGAATACACCATCAGAAGCCGGTGCCTGCTCAGCGGCTCCGGACTCATCTGAAGGAATAGTATCCGAGGCACCAATATCTTGAGTTTCCAGCAGCATGGCCGACTCCACGTGGGAGTCGGTATCGGCCTGCGACTTCAAAGTAGCGGGCGTCAGGGGCTGCGAAAGTGCCTCACTGAGAATCAGCGAACCGGCAACTGGCTTACGAGAAGCTTTGTCGTCGGTTTTGGGCCTCGGTTGTCTATCTCTCTCCTTTTCTTTGCGTTTTTGTGAACTCCGGTAGTCGGATGGCTATCCGACGACATTTCTGGATAATTAAACCAGTGTCCAAAATAGTTTAAATCAAAAGCATACTGACGCTTAATAGTGCGTTGGTTAAATCTAACACAAAACCGACAACCAGCAACGTTGTGATCAGGGCCTAGGCAAGGAATACAGTAAGAATGAAAGTCCTTATGAGGTATTTGCTTTCCACAAGAAATACAATTATTAACTTTTTCTGACATCGGTCTGGAGCAAGAAAAATGTTTCCCCAACGGGGTACTTAGCTTTATTGAAGACTTCGGATCTGAAACTCGAACACGAAAATCTCAGGAGTCGGACGACCGGCACGTGCGAACTGCTTCTGTTTCGGGCACCGGGCAGCAAGAAAGACTGAAGAAAATGGTGTCGGCCGCATCTTTTATACTCCTGACGACCTGACGTCAGGGAAGGGGCGACAGCAGCCGACGCAGGACCCAGGACTTTGGAATTCAGGCCGACTGAAGGCAACCTGCCAGCAGGATTACCCAAATGTAATGACTGCAACAGTGAAACACAAAGAACATCCACATCTTTTTACTTACAGGTTAATTCCTAGGGAAGAATCTCTGTGAGGTAGAAAAACAGATTCCCATGGCAGACCAGGTCTTTCCATCTTGCTCACTAAGGGAGAGTGTTTCTTTTACTGTGGAGTCAAACAGAGAAGATCCATAAAATGGAACACTGATGAAAAAGACTTAAAAGGCTCCACAAAGTACACACAAACACATCCAGGCATGTCTCCTGATAGGTATGCCTGAACCCACTGCCTGGGAGGAACCTTCTGCTGCATGAGAAATTAACCTCATGGGTGCACTGGAAACAGTCTGAAGTGTGGCCAGCTGTGAAGAAAAATGTTTAACTGCCTCTGCCATCATGGACCCTGGAACAGATTGACAGAGCTCCTTTATCAGGTCTCTCTACAAGCTGGTAAAATGTGCCAGGTAGTTTGGCAACTGTAAAGCAAAGGCTGATGAGGCATAAACGTGCTTTCCAAGCCTGTTCAATGCCCTGGACACTCTATTTTGGGGGTTGAACACAACAGCTTTGTTCAGCTAGCTTCTTTTTAGTGGCTGCCACCACAACAATGGCATCCATGGGAACTCCCTTACTCTAATGAAGTCTGTCCTTAGGTGGAACAGGAAAGTTGTCTGGTCAGCGTGGAATTGGTTCTTTGGTATCCGACTCCTTCCATGCTCTGCAAGACACAAGATCTATACGGTCATTTGCTGGAAGGGTAACACAAGATATAGATGGGCCATACCCGAAAACTTCTAGGAACAACTCCTCCTGGGAAGGGGGTTCGGAAGACCATCTACCTTTCTGGCTAAGGATCTCTAGAATGTCTCCAAATGAGATATTTTTCTGGTGGAGATCTTGGAGATTCCTCCCCTTCATCAAAGTCGGTGTCTTTGGTTAAAGATTTCTGAAGAGAATCTATGTGCCTCCTTCTACACAATCTTTTCCAGGGAACCTCCTCAGCGAGATGATCTGGAGACATATCGAAAGACAGGGGAAGTTCCTGTGCAGGAACTGGCTGGAAGCTTATGTGGGCCAGCTATCCCTGATAGATAAGATAATGAGGCTCAGAAGTCAGATCTGAAGGAGGTATGGAGGTAGGATCCAAAGACACAAGAGTAGAATCTACTCTTGGTTGAGAGAAAGACTTCTCCACCACCTCGAAATCAGAAGGACCAGGAGAAACCGTTACCAGCCTCATTGGAGCTGACACTCCAGGTGCTATCAAGCTCTGACCCTGCCCAGGCTCCTGCCATGAGGGAGAAATCAGACTGGGCTGTCTAATGCTGAAGCTCTGAGGGGAATAAACAGCTCCAAAAACCTCTGAGTTTAAGACATCCTTCCAGACCTGATGCTTCGACTCTGATACTCATCCAGCTTTAAGTGACCTGCACAGAACAAGTCAGGGACACCAATGGAGTCGGAGAAGAAGCTCTTTTCAGATCCAACGCTTCGACTCCTGTTACATAATTTTACTTTACTTGTACTTAAACTGACATTGTATAAAATGGCATTTTTCCCACAAGTTCCTGCAAAATAGTTGTGTAAAATCTTACCATAACCAGAGATGTCCCTCTCTTCTATGCTGCAGTATTTTTTACATATGGGTAGTATTCCGCTACTCGACCCAACGTCCAGCTTGTATACAAAAGCTTCAAGCTACTGCCTGTATGTTGGATGTCTTACGTAGGCTGCTAGAACGTCAGCCATAAAAGGGTCATCCACATGGACAATCCTCCGAATAATGTAGCCCCATGAGGAAAACTCCAAAGGGACACCCAGGAGACAGTCATCCAAATAACGAGCAAGATGTAGGGGGAAAGTGGGTGGGATAGAATACTGCAACATAGAAAAGAAGGACATCTTTGGTTATGGTAAGATTTTACACAACTATTCTATGTTCTTCTACTCAATGCTGCAGTATTCCGCACATATGGGAAAGTGCAAAAGCTGAAAGGGAACCCAGAGAGGAGAAAGGAACAGGGTGAGATCAAGCAAAAATATTTTCCACAAATCCATGCAGGATTGCTCTGGCAAACCCTACTCTGGCTTTAGAAATATAATCCAACTTGTAATACTTTGTATAGGTACAAACAGAAGACCAAGTGGAAGCTTCCAAAATGGATTGCTTATCCACACCCCTGAAGAAAGCCCGAGGATGGCACAGATCTAGTGGAATGGGCCTTAACAGAAGTGGCTAAGGATTTCCCATGAAAATGACAGCAAAACACAATGGCCTTAGAAATCCATAAAGAGATAGTTTGTTTAGAAACAGCCAAACCCAGAGCCCTGGGATGGAAGGACACAAATAATCGATCAGATATCCTGGTATACTTAGTTTTGTCAAAATAGACTCTAAGCTGTCTATGCACATCTAGGGAATGCAAAATTCTCTCACTGGAAGATTGTGGAAATAGGGAAAAAAGTATGCAATTGGATTGCTTGATTCAAGGAAGGATCATTAACCACTTTAGGCATAAAGGACGGATTGGTTTTCAAAAAAGTTCTGTTCTTATGGAAAAATAGGAATGGTGGTGAAGCCATTAATGCCTGGATCTCAGAAACCCTTCTGGCAGAGGTAACAGCTACCAGAAATACGTTTTTCAAAGTACAACATTTCAGAGACACAGAGGCCACTGGTACAAAAGGGTCCTGAATCAACTTCTCCAGGACAAAATTAAGATCCCAAGGAAGAGGAACTGGTTTCCTGGGAGGATTCATGTGTAGGACACCTTTTAAGAAAAGCTTAACCACCAGCCTGGAAGCCAATGGAGAAGAAAAGGACAGGCAAGCACACAAGGCAGAGCAGTGGACCTTAACAGAAGAATAAGAAAGACCACTGTTAAGTAACTCACACAAGTAAGATAAAACCAAAAAAAAATCTGCCAAAAGGGGGTCCTTTTTTCCTTTTTTGGCACCAGACAGAAAATCTTGTCTACTTTGAAATGTAAGACTTCATTGTATTGGGTTTCCTGGCCTCCTGCAAAACCCAAAGTATGTCCTTAGAAAAAAAGTGCCTAAAAGGAATCAAAAGTTGATCACCCATAAGGTCAAGTGAAGAGTTAACAGCTGTAGGTGAACTACAGATCCCTTGTCCTGTGTGAGTAGGTCCATCCGGTGTGGTAACTCGTAGTGATGGCCCTTGGCAAAATGCAGAAGAAGAGGGAACCAAAGCTGTCTTGGCCAAAAGGGAGTCACTAACAAGATTTTTGGTTTCTTCTGTTGAATTTTCAACAGGACTTTCTGAGTTAAAGGAAAAGGGGGGGTGCATAAAGAAACATCCCTTTTCATGAGAATGATAGGGCGTCCACCTTCCAAGCCTGAGGATGTGGGATCCTGGCACAGAAAAAATAAAGTTGTCTGTTTTGAGGGGAGGCAAATAGATCCATCTCTGGAGTACCCCACTGGTGAACTAGATCCAAGAACACATCCCTGTGAAGCATCCATTCGTGAGATTGTGTCATGGATCTGCTTAATGCATCTGCCACTGAGTTCTGAGACAAAGGAAGGTACAATGCATGCAGTGAAACTTTGTACTGAATAGCCAACTCCCATGCCTTGATGCCTAAGTGACAAAGAAGATAAGATTTTTGTGTCCCCCCACTTGTTTATGTACCAAAGGACAGTAGTGTTATCTGTGAGGATCTTGAGGGTCATGGAAGGAACTTAGGGTGAAAGGTCTGTAAATCTAGAATCAGCACCCTCATTTTCCTGATATTGATGGGTTCTTTCCTCAGAGGGGGACCAAAGCCCCTGAACTTTTGCGGAAGCAAAGGTTGTTCCCCATCCTAAGTCTGAGGCATCTGTAAAAAGCTCCTGTACTGGTTGAGGAATATGAATGGGTAACCCAGTATTCAGACTTGGTTGCTGCATCCACCAACCTAGTTCTGCTTTCAAACAGGGAAAAAGAGGAATGGCAGTCTCCAAGGGATGAGCATGCTGGGACCAGACTGTTTTCAGAAACCAATGAAACTTCTTTATGTAAAGTTTTGCAAAAGGCAACATAGGAAATGTAGAGGTCATGAACCCAAGAAGTGTCAGGAACACCCTGGCAGTGATTGAGGAAAGTGTCAGAAGTGATTACATGAAAGCTGTGAGATATAGAGCTTTCTCTGAAGGGGGAAATACCACCATCAAGCCTGTCCTGAACCTGCATCCCAGAAAATGAGATCCTGACCGGGTGATAGAGCAGATTTTTTGGTAATTTATCGTGATCCCCAAGTCTTGCAGAAAAGGAATAGCTAGACTTAGGTTTTGAAGCAGAAGACCTGGACTGCTGGCCAGAAAAAGCAGGTCATCCAGGTAAGGGTAAACTTGAAGACCTTTTAATCTTGGGAAAACAATGGCTGGGGCTAGACACTTTGTGAAGATTCTTGGAGCAGTGGAAAGACCAAAAGGCAAGGCAGAGAACTGAAAGTGCCAAGATCCCACCAAGAAACATAAGACCTTCCTGAAGTGAAGGTGAACTGGAATATGCAGATAAGCATCCTTGAGATCCAGTGAAGCTAAGAATCCTTGATGAGTAAAGTACAGTTCTATACACTTACCATAAATGTAGATGTTCGAGTGTACTCACTGTTGCAGTCATTACATTTGGGTAATCTACTGGCAGGTTGCCCTCAGTTAGCCTGAATAACAAAGTCTTGGGTCCTGCGTCGGTTGCTGTCTCCTCTTCCATGATGTCAGGTCGTCAGGGGAATAAAACATGCAACCTTATAATTGAGCTATACAGTTGATCTACTACATTTTGCACTGTTATAAAGCTTTTTTTATTGTTTCACTGCATTTATGTACTGTTTTATACTGTTTTAACATTACTTAAATGTAAACTGCTTTTTCATACTGAGAGTTGTATTTTCTGTTTGTGAGTGCTCTATCCGAGCTTTTCTGTGCATTTTTGTCTGTTTACAGTTAAAAGCATTCTCAAGTCTGCTCCTTGATCTGTTTAAAACTTTCATTTAGTGGCTACAGCTAGGAATTGTAATAGTGTGCATTACTATAATTGCATTTTTGTTTTAAATTACTAAATTGTAAACTGCTTTTTCATACTGAGGCTTGTATTTTCTCTTTGTGGGTGTTCTTTCTATGCTTTTAAAGTGAGGTTTCTGTGTGCTGCTCAGGTGGCATAATCTTGATAGAGGCCTGTTGTCTAGGCTGGTAGTTTTGTTTGAGTCTCCTGTGTTTCTGGTAGCCGTTTTCTGCTGATTGTCTTCATTATTAGTGAAAGTAACAAGGCCTCCTGACCTTCTGTAGTACAAGTGATTGGGTAATAGCAGGGGATGAGTAGTAATCTGATCTTCCAACTCTTCCATTCTTACTGCTATATAAACCCTGTGTCTTATAAAGGTTCTGCTTCTATTGTCAGGCTCTGGATTGCATTGCATAAGTGGAAATCCCCTAAGATTCCAAGAGCAGGATAAGTTATTTCTTACACTTATTTCACTGAACTGCATTTCTGAAATGCTTATAATTGTGCTATACAGTTGATCTATTACATTTTGCACTGTTATAAAGCTTTTTTTATTGTTTCACTGCATTTATGTACTGTTTTATACTGTTTTAACATTACTTAACTGTAAACTACTTTTTCATACTGAGAGTTGTATTTTCTGTTTGTGAGTGCTCTATCCGAGCTTTTCTGTGCATTTTTGTCTGTTTACAGTTAAAAGCATTCTCGAGTCTGCTCCTTGATCTGTTTAAAACTTTCATTTAGTGGCTACAGCTAGGAATTGTAATTTTTAACACCCACCCTCCCTAGTGTTGTGTGTTTAGTGTTGTGTGTTCTTATACTTGGTGGCTTTGCAGTTGCCCACCCATACTGTACATTTGATCTGTGACACTCCTCCCAGTCTAGTGTCATTAGTTCACTCAATCTAATAAAGAACATTTGTGAAGGCCAACCCACTCAGATTCTTAACGTTGAATTAACTTCTATTCCAGCTTTCTCCATTTCCACTTTACTGGAGAAAAAATTCTAAGCTTGCTTCCCCCCTTTCCTGTGGCAGGTCAGATATGGATTTTCTGTGCCCAGGACTGTTTGTGAGCTCCTAAGCCCCCCCCCCCACTCCACTTAACTGGGGTTAAACTATTCCTGGCGCCATAAAGTTTGTTCTTCAAAATTTCCCTTGCAACTAGCCAGCTTTTTAGTTTTATCACTCATCTGTTTCCTTGATCTCAGCACTTGTTCAGAACTCATTGTAAGCACTAAATAAGATACAAATTACTACAGCACTCAACTTTCCTCACTTTTCTAGAGGAAAACAGTTTTTAGTACTTAATAAATAAGCACCTATTCAGGCATGTCTAAAGGTCAGCTCCCGGTGTTTTCTCCTGTCTACCTGATTAATCTGGGCATCTTGGGACAATGCAGCAATTGCCTCATGTACACAGACAACCACGTCCTCCTACCACCCAACACTACGACCTGTGAGAGATGCACTTATATAGCCAAACTGGAAGCAAAGCTCTCTTCACCAAAGACTGGCCTAGACAGTCAAGAGGAGAAGGTAAACACTTGCATCGCACCCCACTCATCACATAGTCCCTCAAAACCTACACCACCAAAACACACACACACAGAAGCACAAAACACACACCTACATTCGCGGAGGCTCTCAGTACAAATCTGCCCAAACAACAGAGACCTCCAAAGCAGAAATGCAAGCAACCTCCACCCCCCAACACAACCCAAATGACACATAGCCCACATACTCAGTGTGCCACTCACCTACAGCCCATAAGGCATAAAGTACCCAACACTCTAGTCATAGGTGACTCTATAGTCAGGCACACTGATGTTCCACTCACCAGGCTAAACAAGGAAAAAGTTACTGTCAGCTGCCTGTCAGGTGCCAGGATCCGCCACATAACGCACGCACTCAGGTCACTCCACAACAAGTACAAATATGACTCTGTCATTGTCCATGTTGGTGTGAATGACCTGAGACGTACCTCCCCGGACATGATGAAAAGAGACATGGAGGAGCTCTCCGATCTTGTAGCCCAGGCCGGTATGACCCTTGCCTTGATTAGCATCCTGCCATCACCCAGAATGACACCACAGTACAAGGACAAAATGACTGGCTTTACCAATTGGCTAAGCTTCTGGTGTCATTCTAAGGGAATCCAGTATCTGTCTGCCTGGGATGACATGATCGACAGACCACGCTGCTTTGCCAGAGATGGCCTGTACCTGTCGCCCTTGGGATTCCAGATACTGGCAAAGGCTCTTGCCACCCCATAGTGCCTTTTTTAGGCAAGGTTCAAATGACAAATTCACCACTGTAACAGGTACAAACAAGCAAAATCTGAGGGCAATGCTACTCAATGCTAGAAGTCTAAAAGTACAGTTTTGTACCTACCATAAATGTAGATGTCCGAACTGGATAGCATCTGCAGTCATAACAAGTGGGTTGTCCTGTCGTCAGGCAGCCCTGCAGTCGGCCGGATTCCAAAGTCCGGGTCCGGCTTCGGCTGATGTCGCCCTCCATCCGACGTCATCTCTGTTGGTCTTCGGGTATAAAAGCATCAGCCGACGCCATTTTCCTCAGTGTTTCTTGCCCCAGATGCCAGTAGCCCTCTTGCAGGCTAAAAATTTGGATAGATGCCAATGTTTCCAAATATATAGAGGTAAACACAACAATAAGCATATATGTACATATATACAAACAAATACACCATAAAAGACTCCCCCCCAACAGCTAGCTATTAGGAGGGTAAACACCCTAGGAGTACCACAGAGGGGAAGGAGGGAGGGTAATCCTGACTGCAGATGCTATCCAGTTCGGACATCTACATTTATGGTAGGTACAAAACTGTACTATGTCCTTCATGGATGCATCTGCAGTCATAACAAGTGGGTAGAATACCACAGCCAACTAGGGGAGGAGGATAAAAGTAGATTATGGTGTGTTTAGGATCCCTTGCAGTACAGCAGTGGCAAACCCTGCTCGGGATCTGGAATATAGAGGCAAATTATAATGCTTGGCAAATGTATGCACGGAGGTCCAAGTAGCCGCCTCAATAATGTCTTTGGTTGCCACTCCTCGTAAGAAGGCTGTGGTAGTGGCTGTTGCCCTTGTAGAATGAGGTCTTATGTTCTGTGGAATTGGTTTTCCATGGAAGGAGTAACAGTATCGTATGCAATTTCCTATCCATTTGGAGATTGTCTGTTTGGAAATAGCTTTTCCTTCCCTTCCTGTTGCATAAGCTACAAAAGTTGGTCAGTCTTTCTGCTATTTTTGTTCTGTCCAAGTAGTAGCGTAGCTGTCTATGTACATCCAAGGTATGCAGTATTCTTTCCCTCTGTTTTGTGGGTTGGGAAAGAAGGTAGGTAGGTGGATTGCCTGGTTTAAAGACACTCTGGATACCACCTTGGGCATAAATGTAGGATTAGTCCTCATGGACACTCTATCTTGGTGGAAGATTAGGAAGGGTTGCACTGCCATTAAGGCCTGTAGTTCTGAAACCCTCCTTGCTGAAGTAATTGCCAGTAGGAAAGCAGTTTTCCATGACAGGTGTTGTAGGTCTGCTGTTGCTGCTGGTTCAAAGGGTGATAGTGTCAGCTTTTCTAGCACAAAGTTTAAATCCCAAGCTGGTAATGGTGGTTTCCTTGGAGGTTTTACATTCTTGATTCCTCTGAGGAACTGCCTGAGCAAAGGGTGCGAAAAACAGGTGGATCAAAGCTGTATTCTGCTGAAATAGCTGATGCATGTATCTTGATGGAGGAGTAGGACAGGCCTGAATGAAGAAGTTCGCCAGATACTCCAGAATGTTAGGCATATCTATGTTTGACACATCTTTACCTCTTTCCGTACTCCAAATGACAAACCTTTTCCATTTTCCAGCATAGTTCCTTCTTGTTGAAGGTCTGCGTGCTTCAAGAATAATGTCTTTAACTCTTTGGGAAAGTTCTGGATTAGCTGCTGCTATGTGATGTTCCATGCAGTCAGTTGCAGCGTTTTAGGTTTGGATGTATGATGCTGTAGTTGTTCTGAGTTAACATCAAAGGCATCAGGGTATTGGCCACATATTGTTCCGAGACATGCTCTTCAGTAGTGGGTACCAGTGTTGTCTTGGCCAGTTTGGAGCTATCAGGATTATCCTTGGACGTTCTTCCCTGATTTTTAGCAGTACCTTGTGTATCAAAGGAAGAGGTGGGAATGCATATGCTGTTAGGCCTTTCCAGTTGAAGGAGAGTGAGTCCACTTTCCATGCTAGTGGGTGGAATGTCCTTGTGCAGAATTTTTTGAGCTGGTGATTGAGAGTTGATGCGAATAGGTCTATCTGTGGCATTCCCCATTTCTTCGAGATGGTCTTGAAGATGTCCGGGTGCAGCTTCCATTCGTGAGCATCCGAAGTGGTTCTGCTTAATATGTCTGCTAGAGTATTGTCTTTCCCCGGTACAAATATTGCCTGTAACTGAATGTTGTAGCTAAGTGCCAGGGTCCACAGCTCCAAGGTCATTCTGCATAGGGGGTATGAATGAGTGCCTCCCTGTTTGTTGATGTACCACATGACTGTGGTGTTGTCTGTCCTTATCATCAACTGGCCCTCTTTGAGAAATGGTTTGAACTTTTGGATTGCCAGTTTTACTGCCAGCATTTCTTTTAGATTGATGTGCAGGTGAAGTTGATCCTGTGTCCACAATCCTTGCACGCATTTGTCCAGCATGTGGGCCCCCCAGCCTAGGTCTGAAGCGTCTGTTGTGATGGTCTGGCTTGGTTGACATCTGCGGAAGGGTAGGCCTGGGTTTGACTGGCATGCCTGAGCCCACCATAGGAACTCTTGTTTTAAGCATGGAATTAGTGGGATTTCTGTTTCTAGACTGTGTCTGTGTTGGGACCATAAATTCTTTAGGTACCACTGTAGTTTCCTCATATGTAGTCTGGCAAATGGGACCAAGATTATGCATGATGCCATGTAGCCCAAGGTCTGCAGAACTTTTCTTGCTGTTAACTTGTTCAGTTTTGTTAGTGCCAAGAAGTAAAGAGGAAGTTCTTTTTGTTTTTCTGTAGTCAGGAATGCCATTTGTTGTACTGTGTCCAATTCAGCCCAAGAATGTCCTTGTTTGGGATGGTATCAGCCTTGACTTTTGTAAATTGACTGTGTATCCCAGTCCTTGTAGCAAGTAAATGACCCTTTGTAAATCTGTTGTCAGCTTGCTTTTGTTGTCCCCTTGTAGCAGGCAGTCGTCCAGGTATGGGTAAATTTGAATTCCCTGTAGTCTGCAATGGGCGATTACTGATGCCAGGCATTTTGTGAATACTCTGGGCGCAGTAGATAAGCCAAAGGGCAATGCTGAGAATTGATAGTGCTCTGATCCTGCAAGAAATCTGAGGTATCTTCTGCAGATTGGTCGAATGGGGACGTGCAGGTATGCCTCCTTGAGATCTAGAGTTACCAGCCAAGACTCCTTGCCCAGCATGGGAAGAAGCTGCTGTAGGGTCAGCATTTTGAATTTTGGGACAATGATGTATGTATTTAAGGTGGACAGGTCGAGAATTGGTCTCCAACTTTTTTCCTTTCTTGGAACTAGGAAAAGTCTGGAGTAGAACCCCTTTCCTTGTTCTGCTGTTGGCACTCTTTCCACAGCTCTCATGTTTGCTAACTCCATTATCTGGCGTAGAGCCTCTGTTTTTGATTTGGAGGTAGATTTGGCATTCCTCTTTAGACTGGTAAAGTGTGGAAGTGAAACCGGTAACCTTGATGTATGGTTTGTAAAATCCACTTGTCTTTTGTTATGCAGTGCCAGTTTTTTGAAAATAAGGTTAACTTTCCGCCTAGAGGGGCTGCTATTTGTTCCCTGGTAGGCGGATTTAGGATTAAGTCACTGTGGTTGTGCTGGTGTAGTGGCAGTGGCTGTGTCTGTGCCTCTGTTGTTACCTTGCCACTGTCGTCCTCTGTAGGCACCTCCTCTGGATTGGTTTCTGCCTCTGGAACGTCTATTTCTGCCCCTTTGAAATTTTGTGGAGTCAGGAAAGGACCAATTTTTGGCAGGCCAGTTCCTGCTAAACCTTGGGGGTTGAACCTGTAAGAAATCTTTAACAGTTTGAACAGATTTTGCCTTTTCTTCCATTTTCTTCATAACCTGCTGGGCAGGTGTACCAAACAAACTTGTCTTGTCCATAGGAGCATCTAGCAACTTAGCTTTAACATGATCCGGTAAAGCTTGTTCCTTTAGCCATGCATGCCTTCTTATCACTGTGCCTGTCATGGCTGATCTAAATGAAGCCTCCAGTGCATCATAGCCACATTTTAAGGAATGGTTGCTAACCTGTTGTATGTTATTTACCATCTCTAATACATATTTCTTATCAAGAGATTCATCAGTGGTTAGTTTTTTAGTTAACTGATCAAGCATAAACTCTTGGTATTGTATCATGTGAAACTGACAGTTTAAAGCGCTAGCTGAAAGAGTAGCTGAAGTGTAGACCTTTTTACCCCATCTGTCTAGTGACCTTGCTTCCCTTTCAGAAGGAATAGGGTTTTTAGCTGTGGTCGCGGCTACTGCCTTGGGACCCTGGGATATAGTTTCTGGGTCTGCAAGTGGGGCCTTGTAAAGGTGGTGATGAGTATCTGGCACCCTGTAAAATCTGTCTGGTTTGGCAGGGGCTGGGGGTAAAGAATCTGGAGCGGAGCAAACATCATTGAAAGCATCATCCACCACAGAGAGAACAGGAGGTATAGCTAAGGGCCTGTGCTGTGGGAGGTGCAGAAAGGTCCTAAGTCTTTTCTGGAGTCTGAAAAATCCTGTTGCTGCCATTGGAACTGTTCTCGCATGGCATGCAAGGTTTCCCCAAAGGAGAATTCTTCTGGTGGGAAGCAGCTGGAATGGATTCTTCAGCATCAGAATCTTCAAAATTGGAGAAGGGAGCCTCAGGCTGGTCAGTTATGTCTGATTCATCAGCAGAATCATCAGAAGACACTGGCTCAGGGGGCTCTGCCCTAGGTCTCTTCTCTGGGGGCTGAGAGGCCCTGTGTGGGTGAGATTGAGATCCTCTAATTAAAGAAATTAAATCTTCTGCCAAAGAAAGCATTTGAGAACTAGAAGAGGGCCTGGATGTGGGGGGTTTAACAGGCACTGTTTTAGAAGTCTTGGCTGCTTTAGCCCTGGCGAAGGCCTTAATGGACATGGCAGCTGGAGGCCTAGCAGCACCACGTGCTGGGGTAGAGACATCGAAGGGGATGGTGTCTGATAAGTCAACCACCGTAGTGGGTATAATTTCTGAGGTCGATTCAAGAGTTGTAGCAGGGGCCTCAGTTGTAAGAATAGGTTAATCTGTACTTTGAGCAGTTTTCTCGGTTTCGGCCGAAACCGAGACACTCATGTTTGCTTTACCGTGGTTTCGGCCGAAACCGCGGACCGCGAGTGTCGGTCTTTATCTTTGCGTTTTTTGGGGGTAGTCGGAGGATCCGACGGCATAATGTACGCAAAATCAGAACCGAAAAACTGTTCTGCAAACTCCGACCGACGCCTAAGCGTTCGTCGGTTGAAAGAGGCACAGGCCGAACAGGCTGCTACGTCGTGGGCTGGGCCTAAACAAGGCAGACAGTAAGAGTGGAAATCTTTATGAGGTATTTGTTTCCCACAGGTTAAACAATTGTTAACTTTTTCTGACATCGGCTGAGGCAAGAAAGAGTCCCCAACGGGGTACTTAGCTTTAGAAGTCTTCGAAGTAGTATTCGGTAGAAGTAATCTCTGGATCCGACCGACCGGCACTTGCGAACAGCTTCTGCTTCGGGCGCCACGCGGCAAGAAAGACTGAGGAAAATGGCGTCGGCTGATGCTTTTATACCCGAAGACCAACAGAGATGACGTCGGATGGAGGGCGACATCAGCCGAAGCCGGACCCGGACTTTGGAATCCGGCCGACTGCAGGGCTGCCTGACGACAGGACAACCCACTTGTTATGACTGCAGATGCATCCATGAAGGACATCCTCAAAATGCACTCACTCGAGGCACTCCTTAAAATGGAGAACATTGACATCTGTGCAGCGACAGAGACCTGATTCAAAGCTCCAGAGAGCACCCCTGCATTACCAGGCTATAATTCATACCACACCTTTCGGCCACCAAACCCGGACCGGAACACTAAAGGTGGAGGCGTGTCCATATTCATTAAGGATATCCACACCTCCAAGCTAGTTGCTCAGCATAATGCATCCGAGATTATCCAAGTTCAACTAACTCTGGGCAAAACTGCAATCCAGATTGTAGCTTGCTACAGATCCCCACCATGCCCCAGGATTCCCACTCCTCTTTTCTTGATACACTGGAAAATATTAAGGTACGACCCAACACTCTAATAATGGGTGATTTCAACTACCCTACCATTAACTGGGAAAACTACTCATGTACCAATTCTTTTGCTCAACGTTTTCTGGAAATCATCAATTCCAACGCCTTGGATCAACTTATCCACACCCCCACCAGGGACAGCAATATCCTAGACCTGGTCATCACCAACATGGGTGACCAGTGTTCCACACCAGAGGTCAGCTCCTCGTTGGTCAGATCTGACCACAAGCTAATCGCCCTAGACATCCACATCCCGCTCCCACTTCCATTAGGAAAACAACCATAAAAAATTTCTCCAAAGCCAACTTCATGCTTCTTAAGACAGAAGTGGCAAACTTCACGACACCCATGCAGATGGACAATAGAGATACGACTGCTGAATCCTACCCAGTGCATTTTATAAGCACTTACACGAGTGCATGGATCGTGCTATCCCTAACAGAACCAAGATGCTATCCTCCAAAAAAAGGAAGCCAATCTGGTGGTCTTCTGCCATAATCAAACTCTACAACAGGAGAAAGAAACTGTTGCAAAAAAGAGTAAAATCCCACGATTGGAGGAACTCCCTGGTCAGCCTCAGTAAAAAGCTGAGATCCCCTCATAAAATCCTCCAAAGCTAGTTATGAAAACAAAATTGCCACTGATTCTAAAGACAACCACAAAGCATTCTATAGCTATGTCAAAAATCTCAATGGCAACACTCAGATCTGCTCTGAGTTACAGCACAATGACATTAAATATACAGAACCAACTGATATTGCCAACATCCTGGCAAACAGGTTCAGTGCTAACTTTACCCCCCTCTCACCCCCTAAAGGGCCCATCTTTATACCGGTAGAATGCAAAGTTCCTCTAATCATGGCTACACAGGTAAAAATCTCACTCTCCAAAGCAAAGAACACAGCATCCATGGGACCTGACAACATCCCAGGCTGCCTTCTACATGAACTACAGAATGAACTGGCACCCCACCTAAGTACCATGTTCAATCATAGCCTCACCTCAGGCTTTGTGCCCATTGAATGACCACTGCGACAGTTATCCCACTCCACAAAGGGGGGGCCACAACAGACCCCGGGAACTACCGCCCCATTAGCCTGACGAGCCTCGTCTGCAATACCATGGAACGTATCATCATGGAACTCCTATACAAAGACATTGGAGATCTTCAAACTCTGGACCCCACACAGTTTGGGTTTGTAAAAGGCAGATCATGTCTCCGAAACCTGATATACTTCTTTGAAGTAGTCACCAAAGCCATAGATGAGGGTAAGGTGGTTCACACAGCCTATCTAGATCTCGCCAAGGCGTTCAACACCATCCCCCACTCTGGAATTATAGATAAACTCACTAAACTAGATATAAATCCCTATGTCACAAGATGGGTTGCCAACTGGCTTACTGACAGAACCCACACTGTGAAAGTAGCAGACTCCAAATCAGACTTCAGACCAATGACAAGTGGAGTACCACAGGGTTCAGTCCTGGGTCTTCTCCTGTTTGGTATCTATTTCTCTGAAGTACAGGCTAACACAAAAGGTCTTTGGCTAACTAAATTCGCAGATGACTGCAAACTAGGAGCCATAATCGAAACTCCTAATGATGTGGACATCCTACAAAAGGGCCTCACTGAGACAGATGCCTGGTGTCAAAGACATGGTCTCAAGCTCAATGCCAAAAAGTGCATTGTCATCCCCTTTGGTAAAAACTCTGTACCCATGAACTACCACACAGGCGGTGGTCTACTTAATACCAAAAGTGTGATAAGAGACCTTGGGACACAGGTGGACAGTAGTCTCTCCTTTGATAATCACATCGCCACAGTAATCAGGAAATCCTTCTACATGGCCCACCTCATCACAAAAGGTTTCTCATCCAGAAAAAAAGAGGTTATTGTTCACCTCTACTCATCACTCATTAGACCCATTATAGAGTACAACGCCCCTTTTGGTATGTGCCTCACAAGACATCTACAACAACTGGAAAGGCCACAAAAATACCTCACAAAGAGGATTACTGGCCTCAAACAGATGCCTTATGCAGACCATCTAAAAAAACTCCAGCTTTACTCCGTCGCATATTGCCTACTCAGAGGCGATCTCTGCCTAACATACAAAGCTTTGGACATGCTCCACTTAAAGAAATCCCAATCCCTCTGAGCTACACGCTCTAGGGACCTAAACCTTGTCATCACAATAAACAGAACATGCTGGAGGGATAGAATCCTGTCCCAGAGATTTCCCATACTCTGGAACAGACTACCTATCTATGTCAAACAGAGTTCCTCATTAGCACTCTTCAAGAAAAATCTTGATGATTGGATGGGTAATAGGAAATTCACCACGGGGATCACTTCTGTGGTTCTGTTTGACAGGGGCACAGGGAAATAATTTTCTTGGGTGGCGAAAGCCAGGGTACCTTTTTGGCTAGGCTTGTATAGGCCCTAGGGCCAATAGCCTAGTACCTACCTATGAACCTATGAACCAATGCCATTTTAATCAGTTTTTCTTGGCCCAGATGTCATGCCCTCCAAATGGGGAGCAAAAATATATATACATATATCTGCATGTATTTAGAACACAAAAAAAGTACCTCCAACTAAAAGCATATACACCACAAAGATTTTTGAACATAGTGAAGGAAAGAAGAGGTATAATAATAGAGAAGAAAGGGGGCTGGCGGGTGGGTAACCCGGACTGCAACAGTGAATACACTCGAACATCTACATTTATACTAAGTGTACACAACTGTACAATGTTCTTCGTGTTTCACCGTTGCAGTCATTACATTTGGGTAGAATCCCGAAGCTATGGAAGGGAGGATGGAATTAAACAGCATTAGGAGCAGCTATAAGGCCCTGCAGGACAGCAGTGGCAAAGCCTGCCCTGGATTTAGAAAAGAGAGGTAAATGGTAATGTTTTGTGAACGTATGAACTGAGCTCCAAGTAGCAACTTCTAGAATGTCTCTGGTAGGAACCCCTCTGAGAAAGGCTGCAGAAGTAGAAGCAGCCCTGGTAGAATGAGATCTGATCCCCTTGGGGACAGGTTTACCGTGGTGCATGTAGCAGAAACGAATATGATGGCTGATTCATTTTGAAAGAGTCTGCTTCGATACAGCCTTCCCCTCTGTTCCTGCAGCAAATGCCACCAGTAGTTGCTCAGACTGTCTTAGAGATTTTGTCCTGTTTAAGTAGAATCTTAGTTGTCTGTGTACATCCAATGAATGCAGAATCCGCTCCCCCTTGTTCTGCGGATTTGGGAAAAAAGTTGACAGGTGAATGGTCTGGTTAAGAGCCACACTGGATACCACCTTAGGCATAAAAGAAGGACTGGTCCCGAGGGGCACCCTGTCCGGGTAAAATATAATGAAAGGCTCCACTGCCATGAGAGCCTGTAGCTCTGAAATCCTTCTAGCTGAAGTGACTGCTAAAAGAAATGCTGTCTTCCAAGAAAGAAATTTTATGTCCGCAGTAGCAGCTGGTTCAAAACGGGGTAGGGTGGGTTTTTCCAGCACAAAATTGAGGTCCCATGCAGGATTCGGTGTTCTCCTGTGAGGTCTTAAATTTTTGGCCCCTCTGAGGTACTGCTTTAGCAGGGGATGAGAAAAGAGAGGAGGCTCTGTGTTGTAATAAGCCAAGATGGCAGATGCATGGATTTTTACAGAAGAAAAAGATAAACCCTTGTGAAGCATCTCAGTTACGTATTGCAAAATCTGAGAAATATTGGGCATTGCTGTGTTTATTCCTTGTGCCTGGTTCCAAGCACAGAATCTCTTCCATTTAACAGTCTAGTACTAGGCTTTCTAGCCTCCAAAATGACATCCATCACAGGTTTACTGAGAGATGTGATTGGTGAAATTAGTTGAGTAGCCATGCTGCAAGATTCAGAGTTTGGAGCTGAGTGTGCAGAATTTGATAGTTCTGCTGAGACAATAGATGAGGTGTCTGAGGCAAGTACCACGGAGGAAGATGTGTCATATTCCTTAGACGCGGGAACCAGTGTTGGCGAGGCCAGTCCAGAGCAATCAGTATCATTTTTGGTTTTTCCTGTCTGACTTTTAGTAAAACCTTGGAGAGCAGAGGCAGAGGGGGAAAGGCATAGACTGATAGGTTTTTCCAGCTGAAGGACAGAGCATCCACTTTCCAAGCTTTTTGTGATGAGTTCTTGTGCATAATTTGTCCAACTGGTAGTTTTGGGGAGAGGCAAATAGATCTATGTCTGGGCTCCCCCATTTTCATGTCAACATGCTGAAGATTTGTGGATCCAGTTTCCATTCGTGCGGGTCAATACGATTTCTGCTTAGGTCATCTGCCAGAGTATTTTGCTTTCCTGGCAGGAATTGAGCTTGGAGATGTATTTGGTAAGCCAAGGCTGTGTTCCATAAGGCCATGGCTAGTCTGCAAAGGGGGTAGGAGTGGGTACCCCCCCTGCTTGTTTATGTACCACATCACTGTGGTGTTGTCCATCTTTATCAGTAGATGTCCTGGATGAAGGAAGACATTGAAGGCTGTCAGAGCATTCTGTAATGCTAGCATTTCTGGTTGATATGTAGGTGCATTTGATTTGGGCTCCATTCACCCTGAATGCATCTCCCTGCCAGATGAGCCCCCCAAGCATAGCCTGATGTGTCTGTAGTCAGGGTTTGGGTGGCAGAGGGTAGAATGAATGACAGTCCCTTGTTTTGATGACATGCCTCCGCCCACCAAAGGAACTCCTGTTACAGGCAAGGAATTAGAGAAATCATTGTTTCCAGGCTGTGACAATGTTGACTCCATAAGCTTTTTAGGTGCCATTGAAGTTCCCTCATATGCAGTCTTGCATATGGAATTAGTAGAATGCAGGATGCCGTAAACCCAAAAGCCTGCAGAATTTGTCTTGCAGATAGCTGGGTTTTTGTTGCCACTTGTTTGAAGTATGTTGTCAATTGAATTTGTTTGTCTGGCATGAGGTAAGCCATCTGGGCAGTTGTATTCAAGCTTGCACCCAGGAATGTACTTATCGGAGAGGGTACCAGTTGTGATTTCTTTTCATTTATGGTGTACCCTAGGCATGTTAGAAGCCTTTTTACAAACGCCAGATGTTGAAGAAGAATGTCCTTGTCTTCTGCCTGAATTAGACAATCGTCCAGATATGGCTACATCTGAATGTTTCTTTGTCTGCAAAATGCAATTACTGGTGCCAGGCACTTTGTGAAGACCCTGGGTGAAGTAGATAAGCCAAATGGCAGTGCAGAGAACTGGTAATGCAAATAGCCTGCTTTGAAGCAGAGATATCTTCTGCCTAGCATAGGCAGTAGCTGTTGTAAAGTCAGCATCTAGAATTATGGAATGTCCAGGAAAGTATTTAGAATGGATAAGTCCAGAATTGGATGCCATGATTTGTCTTTTCTGTGTACCAGGAAAAGTCTTGAATAAAAAACTTGTTCTTTTTCCTTTTCTGGTACTGGTTGAATAGCCCCCATACCCATGAGGGACATGCCTTGTTTCTGAGCCTCTGCCCACTGATTTAGGGTTAGATCTGGCCATCCGTTTGGAATTGGCAATGTGTGGTAATGAAATCTGTACCCCTGGGATACTATATTTAAGACCCACTTGTCCTGAGTAATTAGATGCCAATTTTGAGAATGAAGTGCTAGTTTCCCCCCAAGGGACTGCCAAAAGATAACTGCTTGGAAATGGCAGAGGAAAGTCATTGAGACTGTTTACCGTAGGGTGGTGCTTTGCTACTTCCTGATTTGGAGGAGGAGGCACCCCATTGCTTTGACTTGTAAGATCCTTGTGACTGAAACCTGGAGCCTTTGGAGTGTCTGGATTTGACCTGAGCGGCTCTGTTGTGCACTGGAAAGAAACAATTCTTAGTAGGCCAGTGCCTACTGAACCTGGGTGGCTGCACTTGCAAGAAATCTTTTACAGTTTGCATAGATTTAGCTTTGTCTTCCATCTTTTTTAAAATCTCTTCTGCCTTATTACCAAACAGACTGTCCTGCTGTAAAGGAGCATCCAACAATTTAGCTTTAACATGATCAGGCAGATTTTAGTCCTTGAGCCAAGCATGCCTTCTTATCACAGATCCTGTTACGGTGGCCCTGCAAGAGGCCTCCAAGGAATCAAAACCACATTGCAAAGTATGCTTTCCAACTTGTTCAGCTGAATGCAATAAATCCTGTAGCTCTTTATTTTCCACATAATCAGAAATCAACATAATTTTCTGTTTCAGTAAGCCCATGACATGCTGTTGATATTTAAGCATATGAAATTGGCAGTTTAAAGCCCTGATTGCCAGGGTTGCAGACGTATAAACCTTCTTAGCCCATCTATCCAGCGCCATGGAGTCTCTATCTGAAAGGGTATGATTTTTGGCTGTAGAAGCCTTAACACCCTTGGGACCCTGGGAAATAGTTTCAGGGTCAGAAGTAGGATTTTTGAATAGAAATTTGTGGGAGTCAGCAACCCTGTAATACCTGTCTGGCTTACTAGGAGCCGGAGGCAGGGAATCAGGAGCCATGCTGGATTCTGAGAAAACATCATCAACAATGTCTACAACAGAAGGTATAGCCATAGGCCTATGCTGAGGAAGAAGAAGAAAATCCCTAAGCCTCTTTTTGGATTCTGAAAAGTCCTGACTCTCCCAATAGAAATGTTCCCTTAAGGTATGCAAAGTCTCTCGAAAAGAAAAATCCTTAGAAGGAGAAGCAGAAGGGATGGATTCCTCTGCATCAGAGTCCTCATAAGGGGGAATAGAAAATTTGTGATCAGAAGAGGAATCAGAAGAAATAGAAACCTGATCTTCTGAAGATTCATAATCAGTGCCTTGCCGAGGCCTCTTAGCAGGGGGGGGGGTTGGGAACCCCTGATCAAGGTAATTAAATCCTCAGCCATTTTGATCATTTGTTTTTTAGGCATAGTGGCCTGAGCACGTGGCTCATGCATTGTTTTTTTAGGCATAGAAGTAGGTTTTGGCCTTGTTTTTGATGATGGCGTCGGTTTACTATACAAATGTTTAGGCCTGAAAACACCCTCAGAAGCCGGTGCCTGCTCAGCGGCTCCGGACCCATCCAAGGGAGAGACATCCGCAGGTTCAATACTTAAAGAATCTCGCGGCATACCGGACTCCGAATGGGTCTCAGTAGAGGCCTGCGACTCAAAAGTAGCAGGCATCAGGGGCTGTGAAAGCACCTCACTGAGTACCGGCGAACCGGCGACTGGCTTAGGAAAAGCTTCATCGTTGGTTTTGGACCTCTGTCCTTTTCCTTGCATTTTTTTTTGTGTACTCCGGTAGTCGGATTGCTATCAGACAACATTTTAGGGTAGTTAAATCTGTTTCCAAAATATTTTGAGGCAAAAATATACCGACGCTTAATAGTGCGTTGGTTAAATCTAGCAGAAAACCGACAGCCAGGCACGTTGTGATCAGGGCCTAGGCAAGGAATACAGTATAAATGGAAATCCTTATGAGGTATTTGCTTCCCACAAGTAATACAATTATTAACTTTTTCTGACATCGGTATGGAGCAAGAAAAGAAGTTTCCCTAACGGGGTACTTAGCTTAGTGAAGACTTCAGTTCTGAAACTCGAACTCGAAAATTTCAGAAGTCGGCCGACCGGCACTTGCGAACTGCTTCTACTTCGGGCACCACGCGGCAAGAAAGACTAAAGAAAATGGTGTCGGCTGCTTGTTTTATACCCCTGACAACCTGACATCATAGAAGAGGAGACAGCAACCAATGCAGGACCCAAGACTTTGGAATTCAGGCCGACTGAGGGCAACCTGCCAGCAGATTACCCAAATGTAATGACTGCAACAGTGAAACACGAAGAACATCATCCTGGAATAAAACTATTTTCTTCTTTGGAGAGGGGGAACTTCTTGAATGGTCCCCTAACAGATTTAAAAGTTATGTACCTACCATAACGTTCCATGTTAGTTGTCTTCTCTCGCCTTCTTTCTTGCTGGATGGATTCGGAGCCGATCCTCGGCTCCGACTCGGCACTTGCTAAGCTCGAGAGTCACTTTTACCAGCTCGAGGCAGCCCCATATCCCATGATGCAAGGCGGTAATTACCCAGATCTCGTTTGGTATCTAGAGGAAAACTGCCTATAAAAACTTTCCACTAAGGAAAGAGAAACAACTAACCTAAAAAGGCTGTAAGGGAAACCAGGTAATCAAGGACAAGAACTATCTGGTGTCCAAGGAAGAAGAATCTTCCAGAGAAAAGCGGAGATCAAGGTCTGTCCAGGCTAGGGGGACAGGAGGGAGGGACGCAAGAAAGAAGGCGAGAGAAGACAACTAACATGGAACGTTATGGTAGGTACATAACTTCTAAATGTTAAGTTGTCAATCTCGCCTTCATTCTTGCTGGATGGGACTGCGTCCCTAGCACCTCTATCCTGGGTGGCTCAATGGAACAGACTCTTGAGAACAGTGGAACCAAAGCTTGCCCTGTCCCTGGAGGCCAAATCCAATTTGTAATGAGAAACGAAGGTATGAGGAGTGGCCCAAGTGGCTGCTGCACAAATAGTATCTAAGGGTAGTCTAGCCTGAAAAGCTGTAGAAGTGGCTAGACCTCTTGTGGAATGAGCTTTAGGTTTTGAGTTCAGCTGTCTGCCCCTAAGCTTATAAATGTCAGAAATGGTGGAAGATAGCCATCTGGATAAGGTCACTTTAGAAACAGGGAGACCTTTTTTATTTTCAGCATAAGACAGGAAGAGCTGATCGGACTTTCTAAATTGCCTTGTTCTGTCCAAGTAATATCTAAGTTGGCGATGGACATCTAGGTAATGCAATTTTTGTTCCACCCTGTTAGAATAATTTGGAAAAAATACAGGGAGATCAATGGATTGTTTTAAATTTGTCTTAGAAGCAACCTTGGGCAAAAAGGATGGATTGGTCCTCAAGGATACTCTGTCTTTGTGGAAGACCAAATAAGGGGGACGAACACAGAGGGCATGAAGTTCAGACACTCTTCTAGCCGAGGTAATAGCGACTAGAAAGAGTGTCTTCCAAGAAAGAAACTTTAATGAACATGAAGCAGCCGGTTTGAAAGGGGGAAGTATCAAGGATGTCAGCACTAGATTTAAGTCCCACTGTGGTGGAGGATCTCTAACAGGGGGTTTACGAAGGAACACTCCTTTGAGAAAGGCTTTACAAAGTTTGTGGGACATAAAGTTGTGGTCTGCAAACCCGACATGGAAGTTCGAGATTGCAGCCAACTGAACTTTGACTGTGGAAGACGAAGAACCTGAGTGAAAAATTTCCGCAAGGAAATCCAAGACCGACTGAATAGGGGCAGTAAAGGGGTCTATGTTCTTAGATCTTGCCCAAAAAGAGAAGCGTTTCCACTTGCTAGCATAAATCCTCCTGGTAGAGGACTTAAGAGAAGCTACTATGATATCTCTAACGGGGTTAGAGATCATAGGAAGCCTGGCTAAGGAAGGAAGTGGAGCAACCAAGCTGTGAGGTTGAGGGAAGGAACGGACCGGTGCAGTTGACCCGACTGGTGGGTCAGAAGATCTGGAACTGGGTCCAGATGCCAAGGCTGCACCAAAAGATGGCAATGAAAGAACGGGAACCAAATTTGTCGAGGCCAATAAGGGGCAATGAGAATCATTTTGGCTCTCAAGACGGTAGCTTTCTGGAGTACTTGTGGTATCAAAGGAAAGGGAGGAAAGGCATAAAGGAGTCCCCAGGGCCAATCTTGGGTAAGAGCGTCTCAGGGGGATGGCCCGGAAGTGGGAAGAGAGAGAAGAAGTCTGGGCATTTGCTGTTTTGTGGTGTAGCAAAAAGATCGCAGCATGGGCGTAGCAAAAAGATCGCAGCATGGGCGGCCCCACTTCTGAAAAATCTCCTCCACAATGGATTGCTTGAGAGACCACTCGTGAGGCATGAGAATAGCTCTGCTCAATCTGTCCACTATTATGTTGGTTTTCCCAGGGATATGCGTTGCTACCAGAAACCGATGAGAGGAGATCGACCATTGCCAAAGTCTGAGAGCTTCTCGACACAAGGGATAGGACTTGGTTCCGCCCTGCTTTTTGATGTACCACACGACGGACATGTTGTCCGTGTGAACTGCAATAGTCCCTAAGGGAAGAAAGTCGTTGAGGGCTTGCAACGTTAAAAGCACTGCTCTCATCTCTAGGACATTTATGTGCAGGTGGTATTCGAACGGTTGCCACGTGCCATGAACCATCCTGTCCTGATAATGCCCCCCCCCCCACCCGATCAGGGAGGCATCCGAAGTGTCCGTGGCTACCGGGGCCGGGGGAACAAATGGTCTGCCCTGATGAACTAGAGGAGAGGAAATCCACCAGGATAGATGGTTCTTGCAGGTTTGTGTCACCAGAATCTTGTGACGCATGGGAAGCTGCTGGAAGGACCATTGGGTGAATAACATCCATTGTAGGAGACGCATGTAAAAGCGGGCCAGAGGAAGAAGTGTTATGGCAGTTGCCATGAGGCCCAACACTTTCAGGACCAACCTGGCTTGTGCCCTTTTCTGGATAGGATGATCCGTACGTGGTTTTGGATATCTAGGATTCTCTGACTTGTTAGATTTGCTGACATCCGAGTAGTGTCTAGATTTGCGCCTATAAAGGTAATAGATTGGCAGGGCGACAAGGAAGACTTTTCGAAGTTGACTGAAATTCCTAAGTGACCGCAGAGACGTAGAGTGTAATCTCTGGCTTGGAGAAGTTGATGCCTGGTGGTGGCTGAGAGGAGCCAGTCGTCGAGATACGGAAACACCTGGAATTCTTGACGTCTCAGGTGAGCCGTGACCACTGCCATGCATTTGGTGAACATTCTGGGGGCTGTAGTGAGGCCAAAGGGCAGGACTCTGAATTGAAAATGACTGGTCCCCAGCCAAAAGCGGAGAAAACTTCTGGAGCATCTGTGAATCTTTATATGATAGTACGCATTCTGAAGGTCTATGGAGCACATCCAGTTGTCTTTGCCCAGAAAGGGCAAAATCGATTGAAGTGTGACCATCCGAAATCTTGTCTTTTTGACAGACTTGTTGAGCCTGCTGAGGTCTAATATTGGTCTCCAGTCTCCCGTCTTTTTGGGGACCAAAAAGAACCTTGAGTAGATTCCGGACTCTAAATGATCTTTTGGTACTGGCTGGATGGCCCTTTTCTTTAGAAGCTTTGACACCTCTAATTTTGCAATTTCCCTTAGACCGGGTGGTATGTCTGGAAGGGAACCTCTTTGAGGGAAGGGGCTTTCCTCTAAAGGAATCTTGTAACCCTCGGATATGATCGACTGTACCCATTTGTCTTAAGAGAGGGAAAGCCAGGCTTCTGGGTACAGCGACACTCTTCCCCCGACTGCCTCCAAGGGTGGGCAGTCGGGCAACACCTCAGGGATGCTGGAAGGGCTTGTCAGAGAGGCTCTCTGGAGCCCTGGTTCTGCGGACCCCCTCTGCCCCTAGGGCGGCGTCTGTTATTATTACCCCCTCTGCCTCTGGGGGTAAACTGACCAAGTGCGTCAGGCATGACTCCTTGTGATTTCCGGAACCACATTTTCCCTCCCTTCTGACCTTTGGGGTAAGGTCTAGAAGGAGTGGAGAAACGGACTCCTACGGCAGAAAGAGTCTTGCCGTCCTGCTCGCACCTGGTCAAAGTGTCCTTCACCTGAGGGCCAAACAACGTTGTCCCATCAAAGGGAGAGTTTGTGAAGGACACCTTAAAGGGGTCTGCAAAATTACAGAGCCGCATCCAGGACTGACGTCTGAGGGCCACTCCTGTGCCTGCAGCTCTACTCGCCCCATCGGCTGCATAAGAAATGAGCCGCATGGAGGAGTTGGTTATGGAATTTAGGATTCCCAGCTGAGAGGCGATCTTTTCTTGAGCCCCTGCTGCTGACGGATCCTGTACTACTTCACCTAGTTCTTTGAGGATGTCTCTCTGAAGTCTGGTGAAGTGACACAAATAACTCAGCGAACACATAGCAAAGGTCGCTGAGGAAAACATCCGATTGCCATACCTGTCCATGGTCCTAGACTCCTTGTTAGGAGGATGGACTGGCACGGAAGGATCTGCAAGTTCCTTCTTGGTGGCGGCCGCCACCACCATGGCATCAACCGGGACACCCTTAGTAAGAAACTGCTTTTCAGCGGGGGCCGTGATAAACTTTGAAGGTCTCCTGGGGACTGGTTCCACCGAATCAGGAGATGCCCACGCCTTTCGAGCTATGACTTCCATAAGGGTGTCGAAAGGCGGAGACACCCAGGAGGTGGAGGGTCGAGATCCAAAAGCCTCCAGGTATACCGATTCATCCTCGGAGGGATTAATGGAGGGCCAGTTCCCCCTCTGTTTCAGGAGTTCAAGGATGTCTGAAAAGGAGACATCCTCAGAGGGAGATCTTGGGGACCCCTCCGACTCATCTAAATCGGTATCTGATGTTGTAGACTCAGGGGAGTCTAAATGCTTCCTCTTGCAGGTCCTCTTACGCGGGGGTTCACCTGAAGGATCAGGAGAAACCTCGGAAGAGGAAGTCCTTCCCAATGGGGAAACCTGGGGCGATGGATCTCTGGGTCCGGGAGCAAGAGAGCGGGAAGAGGCATCTACAGGCACCGTAGAGGGAGGAGCTAAAGGAACCGACTGCTGGCTAAGCTCTGGGGCTAGCACACTCCTCATCACCTCGAAGGCTCCCCTTCCAGGGAGGGCCAAGAGATCCCACTCCGAAGAAACAGGGATCCCTGGTCCCACCAAAAGGGAAGGCTCCGAAGTAGATGTTGGGGCCGAGCTCACCAAGGCCGAAGCCCCGAGAGGGAGAATGGGGTCGGACAAGGGTCCGATGCCACTCGCCCCCTCGGAACCGACCAGGGAAGCCCGACGCCCGGATCCCTCCAAGGAAGGTCTCAAGGAGGAGATAGGAGTCGAGGATGACGGAGCCGAAAGGTGTGGCATCGGCTCCGAAGCAGCAACAGTCACGGTACCAATAATCTCCGGCTCCGAACTCTGTAGGAGAGTCGAAGGAGGAATTTCAGGGGGGTGTAGAATAGCTGACGTCTGATGAGACGGGCTATGGAGCATCTGGGCTAGTGCCTGTGACTTTAATAGCCTACTTACCACTCTCTCTAAGTTGTGGTCTGAGAGCCTGGAAGACCTCGATGATCGGCTCCGATGGCTCCGCTCCGAAAGCAAGGGAGAGGCTGGAGCCGAGTGTATAGATTCCAAAGAAGGAGATCTAGACCTCTTCTTGGATGGAGCCATCGGAGCAGAAGAACGTTCGGCTCCAGGTGGAGCCGACAACTTGCCGGCTCCGAGAGGAGACAAAGATATCTTGGCTCCAGCCGGAGCTGAGACATGCTTCGACGCTAGGGTGTCGGCTCCAGACGAAGCCGACACAGGTGCCGAAGCCAGGGTATCGGCGCCGGCACAGAAGCTTCCAACAAGGAAGTATCAGCTCCGGACGGAGCCGATGTTGACTCCGGCGGAGTCGGAACCAAGACCACAGACTTGGACACCGAAGCCTGGGTCTTGGGAGGCTTAGAGGGCTTCCCGGAGCCGACCTTTGCCGGGGAGCTCTCTGGTTTAAGAAGACCCCTGAGGATCAACTTATTTCTACGTTCCTGCAGGACTCTCTGGCTGAAAGAATGACATATAGCACAGGAGTCCTGCAGGTGTAGGGGTCCCAGGCAATAAATACAAGAAGTGTGACCGTCTGTCAGAGACATCTTCTGACAGCACGAGTCACACTTCTTGAAACCTGAGACCCTAGTATCTTTGGACATGTCTCGGTCCCAAAACACTCACACACACCAACCAGTCCAAACAAAGACACTAACAACTAAAATATTATTAATAACTAACAAAATTAGTTATTATATTACAGTGACACAACACACACACACCTGAGGGAAAACCTGACAGGAACTGTGAGGGTGGGAAAGGCCTAAGGCCCGAAAAACTGAAACTAAGAGAACTACGGGAAAATGGGTATGGAGCTAAGTGAATAAAGTACACTGAAGGATATAAAGACTAAAGGACTAAAATTTAGGGTTTTGAGACACCTAAAACCTGACAAATAGCAAGAAAAATATCACTTACCAGGAGCTGGTAAAAAGGATGACCTCATTAGCGAAGCGGCAAACGAGATCTGGGTAATTACCGCCTTGCATCATGGGATATGGGGCTGCCTCGAGCTGGTAAAAGTGACTCTCGAGCTTAGCAAGCGCCGAGTCGGGGCCGACGATCGGCTCCGAACCCATCCAGCAAGAATGAAGGCGAGATTGACAACTTAACATCAAGTCTTTTAACATCTGAGGAAAAAGCAGGATCTGGTCTCGAGGGGGTTGAGGGATGCCCATGAAAGGAGGAATAGACTGCCAGACCATGTAATAACCATTTTGAACAATGGAAAGGACCCATGTGCCTATGGTAATGCTTGTCAAGGAATGAAGAAAATAAGAGCGGCTCGGGGAAAGAGGGATGCTGTAAGGATTGGCCAGGTAGTCACAGTTGTGATCTGGAGGAACTTTGCATGCATGTCCCTTTCTTATGAGGGATGGGAGGAGTGCATGCCTTCTTCCTCACAAAAAGAGGTTTGAAAGGATAATTCCTATGATACTTTGAGACTGGGAACACAGCAATGTGCTTCAGTTCCTGCAATTCTTTCCCTTTTTCATGTAAAGTTTTCAAAAGGGCAGCAGCATTAGGACCAAAAAGGGCAGTACTGTTGAGCGGTGCACTCATAAGTTTTGCCTTGATATTATCAGACAAAGGCTGCAGTTTTAGCTAGGAGTATCTCCAAAGGACAGATCTTGATGCAGCTGATCTACCAGATACCTCAGCTGCATCATAACTACACTTAAAGGAGTGTCTAGTTACTTGAGAAGAGGCTGTCAAGAGAGATGAAAGCTGTGGTTTGGCTGCAGAGTCAGGGAGCTCTGTCAGCTGCTGTGAAGCTTGGGACAGCAGGGCCAGAACATATTTTGACATAGCAGTCTGATAGTTAATGGCCCTGAAAGGTAACATACAGGATGTGTAAACTTTTTATCTAACCTCGCCATTATTTTGCTTCTTTATCTGTGGAGAGAAGGGTCATGGAGGGCAGCAGTCTGGAAGACTATGCAGACACTAAAATCACAGCCAGATCTGCAGGGGGACATTTGAAAAGACATTTGCTGTCCTCAGGGACCTTACAGAACATGTCCAGCCTTTTTGGAGCTGGTGGTTGAGAGTCTGGATTTTTTGTACTAAAAGAAAAGTATCCTGGAAAGCAGGAAGCACAGGAGGAATGGCCGAAGGAGAAGGAACTCCATCTGAAAGAGATCATAATACCGCTTCTGCATTTCAGACACTTGTGAGCTTTCCCACTTAAAAAGTGTCTCATCCTTGAGAAAGTCTCTCCACAGGATATGCCCTCCTCAGGGGGAGTCCCTACCACTGGTGTCTACTTCAGGGAAAGCATAACCTGAGGGGGGGGGGGGGAGTCAATTTGTGTTGAGTAGGCTAAAGACTTATCTGAGGAAGAAAAGTACAGATGTGTACACTGACCATAACTGTAGATGTTCGAGTGTATTCATTGTTGCAGTCATCACACACAGGTTATCTGCCTGCAGATAGCCCTCAGTCAGGCCGAATATCAGAATCTTGGGATTTCTGCATCGGATGCTGTCTCTTCCAAGACATCAGGTCGTCAGGGGTATAAAACATGCAGCCAATGCCATTACATCAGTTTTTCTTGCCCTAGATGTCAGGAGCCCCCCAAAAAGGAAGCAATTACATGGTGTGGAACACCTCCAGTAAAAAGTAAATACCATAGCCATAGGATATGGCCAAAAAGACGATAGGCAGACAGTATATAAAAAGTCAGGGGGCTGGAGGGAGGGTAACTAGGACTGCAACAGTGAATACACTCGAACATCTACATTTATGGTAAGTGTACACAACTGCACTATGTTCTTCATGTTTCACTGTTGCAGTCATAACACATGGGTTGATTCCTACAGCTGAGGAAGGGTGGAGGCAGTCAAAAGTATTAGGGCTGGCTAGCAGGCCTTGTAAGACTGCTGTGGCAAATCCAGCTCTAGATTTAGAAAATGTAGGTAAGTGGTAATGCTTGGTGAAGGTGCATACAGAACTGCAGGTTGCAGCTTCCAGGATGTCCCTGGTAGGGACTCCCCTGAGAAATGCTGTAGAAGTTGAGGTAGCCCTACTGGAATGAGTTCTGATCCCCTGTGGGGTACGTTTTCCATGGTGTTAGTAGCAGAAATGGATGCAGTCTGCTATCCATTTGGAAATGGTTTGCTTTGAAATGGTCTTGCCCTCTGCCCCTGTAGCAAAGCAGCTGGTCAGATTTTCTGAAAGGTTTAGTCCTGTCAAGGTAGCACCTGAGCTGTCTGTGCACGATGAAGGAGTGCAGGAGCCTTTCCCCTTTATTCTAAGGATTAGGGAAAAAGGTTGGTAAATGGATGGATTGATTTAAACCCACACTGGATACAACCTTGGGCATAAATGATGGGTTAATCCTGAGGGAAACCCTATCAGCATGGAAAATAACGAAGGGTTCCACAGTTATTAGTGCCTGTAACTCAGACACTCTTCTTGGTGAAGTGATGGCTAGCAGTAAGGCTGTTTTCCAAGAGAGGAATTTTTAACTCTGCTGCAGCAGTCGGCTCAAAGGGGGGAAGTGTGAGTTTGTCTAGTACAAAGTTAAGGTCCCAGGCAGGGGTGGGAGCTCTCCTCGGGGGGCCTTAAACTGTAAGCTCCTCTCAGGAACTGTTTGATGAGAGGGTGAGAAAAGAGAGGTGGCTCAGTATTGTAATGAGCTGAGATGGCAGAGGCATGAATCTTAATTGATGAGAAGGATAAGCCTCTGTGGAGCAGCTCTGCTAGGTAATCTATGATTTGAAGTTAGGTGGGCACAGCTGCGTCCTTTCCTTGAGACTGTCTCCAAGAACAATATCTTTTCCACTTTTCTGAAAAGGATTTCCTAGTAGTAAGACTTGTGGTCCCAAGAATGACTTCCAGCACCTGTTTGCTGAGGGTTGTTGTTGGTGTATTCAGGTGATTAGCCAGGCTGCAAGGGTCAGGGTTTGCAGCTGTGGATGCAGAATCTGTCCCTCCTGCTGGGACAGCAAGGAGGGGGTCTGATGAAGGTGCCAGGGTGACACTGCTGTCAGACTGCGTATGAGTGGGTACCAGTGCTGGCACGGCCAGTCTGGGGCAATAAGGATTGTCCTTGGTCTGCCCTGTTTGAACTTGAGTAATACTTGAAAGAGGAGGGGCAGAGGGGCAAAGGCATAAATTGAGAGGTTTTCCCATGTAAAGGATAGGGCATCCACTTTCCACGCTGTGAGGGTTTCTGGTGCAGAATTTGCTCAATTGATGGCTTTGGGGAAGGCAAAGAGGTCCACCTCTGGTGTCCCCCACCTGTGGATTAGACGTCTGAATGAGTTGGGTTCCAGTTTCCACTCGTGTGGGTCCAGTAGATTTCTGCTCAATTCATCTGCCAGTGAACTTTGTTTGCCTGGCAGGAATTGAGCTTGCAGGTGCACTTGGTTGCTCAAGGCTGTGTTGCACAGGCCATGGCTAACCTGCAGAGTGGGTAAGTATGTGTTCCTCCCTGCTTGTTTATGTACCACATAACTGTGGTGTTGTCTGTCTTTATCAGGAGTTGTCCTGGAAGGATAAGGTATTTGAAGGCTGTTAGAATATTCTGTACAGCTAACATTTCTCTTTGACTGACATACAGGGGAATGTGTCCTGGGCTCCATTTGCCTTGAATGCATTTGCCCGCCATGTGAGACCCCATGCATAATCTGATGCATCTGTTGTCAGGGTTTGGGCGGTGAGAGGTTGAGTGAAAGGAAGTCCCTTGTTGTGGTTGTATGCCTCTGTCCACCAAAGGATCTCTGCCCTTAGGCAAGGAATGTTAGGAATCACTGTTTCCATGTCCTGAGAATGTTGACACCAGAGACTTTTTCAGCACCACTGAAATTACCTCATATGCAGTCTTGCATATGGAATTAGTAGAATGCATGAGGCCACGTACCCTAGGGCTTGCAGTATTTTTCTTGAGATAGCTGGGTTTTGGTGGCCATTAGTTTAAAGTAGTTTGTCAAATAAGCCTGTTTTTCTCAGGTGAGGAATTCTATCTGGGAAGTTGTGTCCAAGCTTACTCCCAGGAATTTTTGGCTGGGCACCAGTTGTGAATTCCTTTCATTGATGGTGTACCCCAGAGAAGTTGGGAGTCTCTTTTACAAATGCCAGGTGCTGAAATAGCAATTCCTGACTGTCCTCCTGAATCAGGCAATAGTTCAAGTATGGGTAAATTTGAAAATTTCTCTGCCTGCAGTATGCAATGGCAGGAGCCAGGTACTTTGTGAACACCCTTGGCGCAGTAGATAAGCCAAAGGGAAGTGCAGAGAACTGCTAGTGCATAGAGCCTGTCCTGTAACGAAGATATTTCCTGCAAGATTCCCTTATGGGGATGTGCAAGTAAGCTTCTTTTAAGTCCAGAGTGACTAGCCAGGCATCTTTTGCTGGCATAGAAAGAAGCTGTTGCAGTGTAAGCATTCTGAATTTTGGGACCGCCAGGAAGGTGTTGAGAATTGACAGATCCCGGACAGGGTGCCAAGAGCTCTGTTTTCTGGGTACCTGGAGCAGTCTGGAGTAGAAACCCTGTCCCCTTTGCTCTGTTGGAACAGGCTGAATAGCCCTGATACTGAGAAGAGAAAGTACTTGCTTTTGAGCCTCTGACCACTGGTCTGGAGGAAAGTCTGGCATCCCGCTTGGGGTTGGCAGTGAGTGGAAGTAGCATCTGTATCCTTGGGATGCAATGTTTAGGACCCATCGGACTTGGGTAATGGACATCCAGTTTTTTGCATGCAGGGCGAGTTTTCCTCCTAGGGCTGCAAATACTTGGACATAGCTGTGAAGGATAATATAAAAGTCATTCTGAACTTTTTCCATAAGGAGGTGGCTTACCACTCCCTGTTTTTGATTTGGGAGCACTCCCTTGTTTAGATCTCTGCATACCCTGAGACCGTAGTCTTGGTGGTCTGTTGCCCCTGGGTTTGGACTGAGAAGGCCTGGGTGGGACTGGAAAGGACCATTTTTTTTTGTTTTTTAGAAGGCCAATGCCTACTGAATCTAGGTGGCTGCACCTGTAAGAAATCTTTAACAGTTTGCATAGATTTAGTTTTTTCCTCCATCTTTATAAGAACTTCTGCTTTTGTGCCAAAGAAATGTTCCTGGTTTAATGGAGCATCTAGTAATTTTGCTTTGACATGGTCTGACAAGACTTGTTCCTCCAGCCAAGCATGCCTTCTCAGTACACACCCAGTGACAGCACCCCTGCAAGATGCTTCTAAGGCATCAAAACCACACTGCAAAGTATGTTTACTAACTTGGTTTGCAGAATGCATTAACTCTTGTAAATCTTTGTTTTCTGTGCAATCTGGAAGCAGCAACATTTTTTGTTTAATTAGTCCCATAATATGCTTCTGGTACTTCAACATGTTAAACTGGCAATTCAAACGTCTGATGGCAAAAGTTGCAGAGGTATACACCTTCTTACCCCATCTGTCTAATAGTTCTAGCATCCCTGTCTGAAGGGGTAGGGTTTTTAGCTGTATTAGCCTTAATGCCTTTAGGTCCCTGGGAAATGGTCTCTGGATCTGCAGTGGAATTCTTAAAGGGAAATTTGTGAGAGTCAGGTATGCTGTAGTACCTGTCAGCCTTTCTAGGAGCTGGTGGTAAAATATCAGGAGTAAGACTGGATTCCATGAAGACATCATCTACAATATCCAGGACAAGGGGGTATAGCTAAAGGCCTGTGTTGAGGCAAGTCTAAAAATTCTCTGAGTCTCATTTTTAGATTGGGGGTAGTCCTGGCATTCCCAGCGGAAATGCTCTCTTAAGGTATGCAAGGTTTCACCAAAAGAAAAAATCCTCAGGAGGGGAGGCAGAGGGAAAGGAATCCTCTGCATGTGAATCCTCATAGGTAGATAAGGATAATCAACTTTCTTTGTGTTTCACTGTTGCAGTCATCACACTTGGGTTATCTGTCTGCAGGCAGCCCTTAGTCGGCCCGAATGCCAGAGACTTGGGATTTCTGTGTCGGATGCTGATGTCTCTTCCACGATGTCAGGTTGTCAGGGGTATAAAACATGAAGCCAACGCCATTACATCAGTTTTTCTTGCTCAAGATGTCAGGAGCCCCCAAAATAGGAAGCCATTACACAGTGTGGAACACCTCCAGTAAAAAGTAAATACCACTGCCATAAGATATGGACAAAAAAGAGGATAGGTAAAAAGTACAGATAAGTCAGGGGGTAGGAGGGAGGGTAACCAGGACTGCAACAGTGAATACACTCGAACATCTACATTTATGGTAAGTGTACACAGCTGTACTATGTTCTTCGCCTTTCACTGTTGTAGTCATCACACTTGGGTTGATTCCCAAAGCTGAGGAAGGGTGGAGGCAGTCAAGAAGTACTAGGGCAGGCTAGCAGGCCTTGTAAAACTGCTGTAGCAAATCCAGCTCTGGATTTAGGAAAGATAGGTAAGTGGTAATGTTTGGTGAAAGTGTGTACAGAACTCCAGGTTGTAGCTTCCAGGATGTCCCGGGTAGGGACTCCCATGAGAAATGCTGTAGAGGTTGATGTAGCCCTAGTGGAATGGGTTCTGATCCCCTGTGGTGTAGGTTTTCCATGGTGTTTGTAGCAGAAATGGATGCAGTGTGCTATCCATTTGGAGATGGTTTGCTTTGAAATGGCCTTGCCCTCTGCCCTGTATCAAAGCTGACTAGCAGCTGGTCAGATTTTCTGAAAGGTTTAGTCCTGTCAAGGTAGAACCTAAGCTGTCTGTGCACGTCCAAGGAGTGCAGGATCCTTTCCCCTTTATTCTGAGGATTAGGAAAAACAGTGGGTAAATGGATGGATTGGTTTAAAGCCACACTGGATACCACCATGGGCATAAATGATGGGTTAGTCCTGAGGTAAACCCTGTCCGCATGGAAGATAATGAAGGGTTCCACAGCCATAAGGGCCTGCAACTCAGATACTCCTCTTGCTGAAGTGATGGCTAGAAGTAAGGCTGCTTTCCAAGAGAGGAATTTTACCTCTGCAGTAGCAGCAGCCTCAAAAGGGGGAAGCGTGAGCTTCTCTAGTACAAAGTTAAGGTCCCAGGCAGGAGTGGGAGCTCTCCTCAGGAGTCTTAAATTGTTAGCTCCTCTCAGGAACTGTTTGACCAGAGGGTGAGATAAGAGGAGTGGCTCAGTATTGTAATGCGCTGGGATGGCAGAGGCATGACTCTTAATTGGAGAAGGCTAGGCCTTTGTGGAACAGCTCTGCTAGATAATCTAGGATTTGTGGTAAGATGGGCACAGCTGTGTCCTTTCCCTGAGACTGGCACCAAGAACTGTACCTTTTCCATTTTTCTGAATAGGATTTCCTAGTACTAGGCCTCCTGGCCTCAAAGATGACATCCAGCACCTGTTTGCTGAGGGTTGCTGGTGATGTATTCAGGGAATAAGCCAGGCTGCTAGGTTCAGGGTTTGCAGCTGAGGATGCAAAATCTGGCCCTCCTGCTGGAACAGCAGAGAGAGGGTCTAATGCAGGTGCCATGGTGGCACTGCTGTAAGACTGCGTAAAAGTGGGTAACAGTGTTGGTGTGGCCAGTCTGGTGCAATCAGGACTGTCCTTGGCCTGTCCTGTTTGATCTTGAGTACTACTTTCGAGAGGAGGGGCATAGGGGGAAAGGCATAGACTGAGAGATTTTCCCATGTAAAGGAAAGGGCATCCACTTTCCATGTTTGGCTGTGGGGAGTTCTGGTGCAAAATTTGCTCAACTGATGGTTTTGGGGGGAAGCAAAGAGGTCCACTTCTGGTGTTCCCCACCTGTGGATTAGAAGGTTGAATGAGTTGGGGTCCAGTTTCCACTTGTTTGGGTCCATTATATTTCTGCTTAAATCGTCTCCTAGTGAACTGTCTTTGCCTGGCAGGAATTGAGTGTGCAGGTGCACTTGACTGCTCAAGGCTGTGTTCCACAGAGCCATGGCTAACCTGCAGACTGGGTAGGAATGAGTTCTCCCCTGCTTGTTTATGTATCACATAACTGTGGTGTTGTCTGTCTTTATCAAGAGTTGTCCTGGAAGGATAAGGTATTTGAAGGCTGTCAGTGCATTCTGTACAGCTAACATTTCTTTTTGATTGATATGCAGGTGCATTTGTCCTGGGCTCTATTTGCCTTGAATGCATTTGCCTGCCATGTGAGCCCCCCATGCATAGTCTGATGTGTTTGTTGTCAGGGTTTGTGCGGTGGGGGGTTGAGTGAAAGGGAGTCCCTCATTATGGTAGCAGGCCTCAAGCCACCAAAGGAACTCTGTCCTTAGGCAAGGAATGATAGGAATCACAGTTTCCAGGTCTTGAGAATGTTGACACCAGAGACTTTTTAAGTACCACAGAAGTTTCCTCATATGCAGTTTTGCATATGGAATTAGCAGAATGCATGAGGCCATGAACCCTAGGGCTTGTAGTATTTTTCTTGCAGATAGCTGGGTTTGGGTGGCCAGTAGTTTGAAGTAATTTGTCAAATAAACCTGCTTTTCTGGAGTGAGAAATGCCATCTGGGAAGTTGTGTTCAAACTTGCTCCCAGGAATACAATTTTTTGGTTGGGACCAGATGTGATTTCTTTTCGTTGATGGTATATAGCCCAGAGAAGTTATGAGTCTCCTTACAAATGTCAGGTGCTGTAGTAGCAGTTCCTCACTGCCTGCCTGAATCAGGCAGTCGTCCAAGTATGAGTAAATTTGAATTTTTCTCTGCCTGCAGTATGCAATGGCTGGAGCCAGGCACTTTGTGAATACCCTGGGAGCAGCAGATAAGCCAAATGGAAGTGCAGAGAACTGATGGTGCATAGATCCTGCCCTGAAATGTAGATATTTCCTGCAAGATTCCCTTATAAGGATGTGCAGGTAACCTTCTTTTAAGTCTAGGGTGACCAGCCAGGAGTCTTTAGCTAGCACAGGAAGCAGCTGTTGGAGTGTAAGCATTTTGAATTTTGGTACCACCAGGAAGGTGTTGAGAATCGACAGATCCAGGATAGGGTGCCAAGAGTTTTCTTTTCTGGGCACCAGAAAGAATCTGGAGTAAAAACCCTGTCCCCTTTGCTCTATTGGAACAGGTTGAAAAGCCCTGATACTGAGAAGAGAAAGTACTTGCTTTTGGGCCTCTGCCCACTCGTTTGGGGGAAGGTCAGGCAATCCACTTGGGGCTGGCAGAGAGTGGAAGTAGAATCTGTATCCCTGGGATACAATGCTTAAGACCCATCTGTCTTGGGTAACGTACTCCCAGTTTTTTGCATGCAGGCCGAGTTTTCCTCCTAGGGGTGCAAGTACTTGGGTATGGCTGGTAAGGATGAAGGACAAGTCATTGTGAACTTTTTCCATAAGAGGGTGGCTTACCACTCCCTGTTTTGGAGGAGGGAGCACTCCATTGTTTAGTTCTGTCAATACCCTGAAACTGTAGTCTTGGTGGCCTGTTGCCCCTGGGCCTGGACTAAGAAGGTCTGGGAGGGACTGGAAGGGACCAGTTCTTAGAAGGCCAAAGCCTACTGAATCTAGGTGGCTGTACCTGTAGGAAATCTAACAGTTTGCACAGATTTAGCTTTTTCCTTCATCTTTTTAAGAACTTCTTCTGCTTGTGTGCCAAACAAATGTTCTTGATGTAGTGGAGCATCTAGTAGTTTTGCTTTGACATGGTCTGGCAAGATTTGTTCCTTCAGCCAAGCATGCCTTCTCAGAACAGTAAAGCAGCCCTGCAAGATGACTCTAAGGCATCAAAACCACACTGCAAAGTATGTTTTCCAACTTGGTTTGCAGAATGTATTAACTCTTGTAAATCTTTATTTTCTGCACAATCAGGAATCATAATTTAATTAGTTCCATAATATGCTGCTGGTACTTCAACATGTGAAACTGACAATTTAAAGCCTTGATGGCAAGAGTTGCCAAGGTATATACCTTCTTCTGCCATCTGTCTAAAGCCCTAGAATCCCTGTCCAAAGGGGTAGGGTTTTTGGCTGTAGTAGCCTTAATACCTTTAGGTCCCTGGGAAATGGTCTCTGGATCCGCAGTGGGATTTTTGAAAAGAAATTTGTGAGAGTCAGGTACTCTGTAGTACCTGTCAGGCTTTCTAGGAGCTGGTGGCAAAGTATCAGGGGTACACTGGACTCCATGAAGACATCATCTACAATTTCCAGAACAGGGGGGATAGCTAGAGGCTTGTGCTGAGGCAAGTTTAAAAATTCCCTGAGTCTCTTTTTGGACTGTGGGTAGTCCTGGCATTCCCAGCAGAAATGCTCTCTGAGGGTATGCAGGGTTTCACTGAAAGAAAAGTCCTCTGGGGGGGGGGGGGTGGAATCCTCTGCATTTGAATCCTCATAGGTAGATAAGGGTATGTCCTGGTAATCAGAGAGTACACACTCATCGGACTCATGATCTGCAGAATCAGAAGGAAAATCAATTCTTTGTCTTTTAGAAAGGGAAGGCTGGCTTCCCCTGATTAAAGTAATAAGGTCTTCAGCCATCCTAAGCATTTTCTTCTGTGGCATGGGAGCTTGATAAAGTGCTTTGGTCGTCGGTTTCCTAGGCGTAGTGCGAACTCTGGGCCTGAGAAATTTGGTAGTTTTAGTCAGAAACGAAGTTGTCGGTTTAATACAAACATCAGAAGGTCTGAATACACCCTCAGAAGCCAGTGCCTGCACAGCAGCTCTGGACCCATCCAAGGTAGAGACATCTGCAGGTTCCATAGTCGAAGAAGCATCTCGCGGCATACTGGACTCCGAATGGGTCTCAGTAGAGGCCTGTGAATCTGTAGAAGCGGGTATCAGGGGCTGTGAAAGCACCTCACTGAGTACCGGTGGACTAGCAACGAGCTTAATGGAAGCGTCATCGGCAGTTTTGGACCTATGCGGTCTGTCTCTGTCTTTATCCTTATGTTTTTTCGGAAGGTCGGATGACATATCGAAGCCATTTCAGAATACGGTGAATGACAGCGAAAGAATTTAGTGACAAAAATAGCCCGATGACGAATAGTTCGGGCACTGAATAAGGCACAAAATCGACAGCGAGGAACGTCGTGATCTGGGCCTAAACAGGTGAGGCAGTAAGAATGAAAATCTCTGTGAGGTATTTGCTTTCCACAGGCAAGACAATTGTTAACTTTTTCTGACATCGGTTAGAGTAAGAAAAAAGGATCCCCAACGGGGTACTTAGCTTTAGAAGACTTCAGGTTTGAAACTTGAATAACGAAAATTTCAGGTTGCAGCCAACTGGCACTTTGAACTGCTTCTGCTTTGGGCTTTGCTCGTCAAGAAAAGCTGATGTAATGGTGTCGGCTGCATGTTTTATACCCCTGATGACCTGACGTCATGAAAGAGGCGACAGCATCCGATGCAGAAATCCCAAGACTCTGGTATTCGGGCCGAATGAGGGCTACCTGCTCGCAGATAACCCAAGTGTGATAACTGCAACAGTGAAACACGAAGAACATAATCTTCTTCTTCCTCAGAGGCCTCTTGTTCCACAAAAGAACTGTTAGGTAAAGAGGGTGGAGGAGAAACTGGAGCAGAAGCTTGAACAAAGGAAGGCCATAGTACTAAAAAGAATTCCTTGGGAAAAGGCTTGTCAGTCTGGAGAAGGATCCTGAGAACAAGAAAAGTACAGTTGTGTACACTTACCACAAATGTAGATGTTTGAGTGTATTCACTGTTGAAGTCATCATATTTGGGTTATCTGCTTGCGGTAGCCCTCAGTCGGCCTGATTATCAAAGTCTTGGGTCCTGCGTCAGTTGCTGTCTCAACTTCCGTGACGTCAGGTAGTCAGGGATATAAAGCATGCAGCCGACACCATTACATCAGTTTTTCTTGCCCCAGATGTCAGGTGCCCCCTTATGGAAGTAATTAAATATATATACATACAAGGTTATACTTCCAACAAAAAATCAAATATACCAAAATGCTTTTAAGCATAGTAAAGGGGAGTAAAGGTATAGCCAAAAGAAGTCAGGGAGCTGGAGGGAGGGTAACCAGGACTGCAACAGTGAATACACTTGAACATCTACATTTATGGTAAGTGTACACAACTTTCACTGTTGCAGTCATCACATTTGGGTAGATTCCCAAAGCTAAGGATGGGAGGAGGAATTTAGGTAGCATTAGGAGCAGCTATAAGACCCTGCATGACTGCAGTGGCAAAGCCAGCTCTGGATTTAGAGAAAATTGGCAAATGGTAATGCTTGGTGAAAGTATGTACAGAACTCCAGGTAGCAGCTTCTATGATGTCTCTGGTAGGGATACCTCTGAGAAAGGCTGTAGAGATAGATGCAGCCCTGGTTGAATGGGGTCTAATCCCCTGTGGGATAGGTTTTCCATGGTGCTTATAGCAGAACTGAATGCAATGGCCTATCCATTTAGAAATGGTTTGCTTTGAAATAGCCTTCCCCTCTGCCCCTGCAGCAAATGCCACCAGCAGTTGTTCAGATTTCCTTTGAGGTTTAGTCCTGTCCAGGTAAAATCTAAGTTGTCTGTGCACATCTAAGGAGTGCAGTATCCGTTCCCCTTTGTTCTGTGGATTAGAAAAGAAAGTTGGCAAATGAATGGACTGATTAAGAGCCACACTGGATACCACCTTGGGCATGAAAGAGGGATTGGTCCTGAGGGACACCCTGTCCGCATGAAAGATGATGAAGGGTCCCACTGCCATAAAGGTCTGTAATTCAGATACCCTTCTTGCTGAAGTGATTGCTAAAAAGAAAACTGCTTTCCAAGAAAGGAATTTTAACTTTGCAGTTGTAGCTGGCTCAAAAGGAGGAATAGTGAGTTTTTCCAATACAAAGTTCAGGTCCCAAGTTGGGGTTGGGGCTCTCCTGGGTGGTCTTAAGTTTTTGGCCCCTAAGAGGAACTGTTTGAGCAGTGGGTGAGAAAAGAGGGGTGGTTCTGTGTTGTAATGAGCTGAAATGGCTGAGACATGAATTTTGATGGGAGGAAAAGGAAAGGCCTTTTTGAAGCATCTCAGTTAAGTATTGAAGAATCTGAGGTAAATTGGGCGCTGCTGTGGCCATCCCTTGAGTTTTGTTCCAGGCACAGAATCTTTTCCATTTTTCAGCATAAGATTTTCTAGTACTAGGCCTCCTTGTCTCCAAAATGACATCCAACACTTGCTTACTGAGGGATTGCAACGGATTAGGAGGAGATTAGGCTGCCAGGTTCAGGGTTTGAAGCTGGGGATGCAGAATCTGGCTCTCCTGCTGTTACAGCAGGGTAGGGGTCTTAGGCAGGTGCCACAGATCCAGCAGTGACACACTGTGCAAGAGGGGGTACCAGTGTTGGCGTGGCTAGTCTGGTGCAATCAGTATTGTCCTTGGTTTGTACTGTTTGATCTTTAGTAGTACTTTGGAGAGGAGAGGCAGAGGAGGAAAGGCATAAGCTGATAGATTTTTCTAGCTGAAGGACAGAGCATCCACTTTCCAAGCTTGTTTGTGGGGAGTCCTTGTGCAGAATTTGTCCAATTGGTAGTTCTGGGGGGAGGCAAACAGGTCTATATCTGGGCTCCCCATTTGTTGATCAACATGTTGAAAGTCTTTGGTTCCAGTTTCCATTCGTGTGGGTCCATGAGATTTCTGCTTAGTTCATCTCCCAGTGTATTTAGTTTTCCTGGCAGGAATTGAGCCTGTACATGTACGTGGTAGCTCAAAGCTGTGTTCCACAGAGCCATGGCTAGTCTGCAGAGGGGGTAAGAATGGGTACCCCCCTGCTTGTTTATGTACCACATAACAGTGGTGTTGTCCATCTACCATTAATTGTCCTGGAAGAATGTGGTCCTTGAAGGCTGTCAGCGCATTCTGTACAGCTAACATTTCTTTTTGATTGATATGCATGTACATTTGACTTGGGTTCCATTTGCCCTGAATGCACTTCCCTGCCAGGTGACACCCCCCCCCCCCATACATAGTCTGATGCGTCTGTTGTTAGGGTTTGTGCGGCAGGGGGTAGAGTGAATGGTAGTCCCTTGTTTTGGTGGCAGGCCTCTGCCCACCACAGGAATTCTAGCCGTAGGCAAGGTATGACAGGAAAAAATTGCTTCTAGAGCCTGAGAATGTTGATACCATAGGCTTTTTAGATACTACCGTAGTTTCCTCATATGCAGTCTTGCATATGGAATTAGTAGAATGCAAGAGGCCATGAACCCCAAGGCTTGTAGTATTTGCCTTGCAGATAGTAGGGTTTTTGTGGCCACTAGTTTGACGTAAGTTGTCAAATGAATTTGTTTCTCTGGCGTGAGGAAGGCCATCTGGGAAGTTGTGTTCAAGCTTGCTCCCAGGAATATAATTTGTTGACAGGGTACCAGATGTGATTTCTTTTGGTTTATGGTGTACCCCAGGCAAGTTAACACCTTTTGTTCAAATGCCAGATGATTCAGAAGTATGTCCTGGCTTTCTGCCTGAATTACACAATTGTCCAGGGATGGGTATATTTGAATATTTCTTTGCCTGCAAAATGCAGTGACGGGAGCTAGGCACTTTGTGAATACTCTGGGCACAGTGGATAAGCCAAAGGGCAGTGCAGAGAACTGATAGTGCATGCAGCCTGCTTTGAAGCATAGGTATTTTCTGCAAGATTCCCTGATTGGGATGTGCAGGTAGGCTTCCTTTAAATCCAGTGTTGCCAATCAGGCATCTTTGCCTATCATGGGAAGCAACTGGTGAAGAGTTAGCATCTTGAATTTTGGAATCACCAGAAAGGTGTTTAGGATAGAAAAGTCCAGGATAGGACGCCATGGGTTGTCTTTTTTGGGTACCAGGAAAAGTCTTGAGTAAAAACCTTGTCCCTTTATCTCTTCTGGTACTGTCTGAATAGCCTTTAATTTTAAGTGAGAGCACTTGCTTTTGAGCCTCTGCCCAATAACTTGGGGGTAGATCTGGCCAACCATTTGGAGTTGGTAACGTGTGGAAGTGAAATCTGTATCCTTGGGAAACTATGTTTAAAACCCATTTGTCCTAGGTAAAGAGTTCCCGGTTTTTTGCTTGCAGAGCAATCTTTCCCCCTAAAGGGGCAGTCAGTTGAGAAGTGCTTGGAAGTTTTAAAGTTAAGTCACTGAGACAGCTTACCATAGCGGGGAGTCTTACTACTCCCTGATTTGGAAGTGGGACCCACCCCCCCACTGCTTAGTCCTGTGTGTACCCTGGGACTGAAGTCTGGGTGTTCTGCTGGTTCTGGGTTTGAACTGAGAAGGCCTGGAAGAGGCAGGAAGGGAGGGCCAATGCCTACTAAATCTTGGAGGCTGCACTTGTAAGAAATCTTTAACAGTTTGCATAGATTTAGCTTTTTCCTCCATCATTTTAAGAACTTCTTCTGCTTTGTTGCCAAGCAGGCGGTCCTGATGTAAGGGAGCATCCGGCAATTTTGTTTTAACATGATCTGGCAAAGATTGCTCCTTAAGCCAAGCATGCCTTCTAAGGACAGACCCAGTGACAGCAGCCCTGCAAGATGCCTCTAGTAAATCAAAACCACACTGCAAAGTATTTTTTTCCAACCTGTTCAGTAGAATGCACTAAATCCTGTAAATCCTTATTTTCAGCACAATCAGGAATTAACATCATTTTCTGTTTAAGCAATCCAATAATATGCTGCTGATACGTTAACATATGAAACTGGCAATTTAAGGCCCTGATGGCCAATGTTGCAGAGGTGTATACCTTCTTACCCCATCTAAGCCGGGCCCTGGAATCTCTGTCAGTGGGGGCAGGATTTTTGGCAGTAGTAGTCTTAATGCCCTTGGGTCCCTGTGAAATGGTCTCAGGATCCGCAGTAGGATTTTTAGAAAGGAACTTGTGAGAATGAGGAACCCTGTAATATCTATCAGGTTTTCTGGGAGCAGGAGGTAAAGAATCAGGGGCCAAGCTAGATTCCGAAAAGGCACTGTCAACAATGTCCAGCATAGGAGGGATAGCTAAAGGCATGTGTTGGGGCAGGAGTAAGAAATCTCTAAGCCTCTTTTTAGAATCAGAGTAATCCTGGCTTTCCCAGTGAAAATGCTCCCTAAGAGTATACAAGGTTTCACCAAAAGAAAAATCTTCTGGGGGAGAAGCAGAGGGAATAGAGTCCTCTGCATCAGAATCCTCATAGGTAGATAAGGGTAAATCCTGGTCCTCTGGGGAGACAGAAATTTCAGAATCCTAGTCAGAAGTATCATAAGCAAATTCAGTCCTAGGTCTCTTAGAGGGGGAAGGTTGGCTTCCCCTGATTAAAGTAATAAGGTCTTCTGCCATTCTAATCATTTGTTTTTTAGGCACAGAGGCCTGACCATGTGGTCTGGGCATCAGTTTCCTAGGCATGCTTCGAGTTTTAGGCCTTGAAGAAGATAGCGTTGGTTTAATATGCAAGTCAGTAGGCCTGAATACACCCTTAGAAGCCGGTGCCTGCACAGCGGCTATGGACCCATCCAAGGTAGAGAAATCGCAGGTTCCCCAGCTGAAGCATCTCACGGCATACCGGACTCCGAATGGGTCTCAGTAGAGGCCTGTGAATCTGAAGTAGCGGGTATCAGGGTCTGCTAAAGCGCCTCACTGAGTACCGGCGAACTGGCGACTAGCTTAGAAGAAGCGTCGTATGCAGCTTTGGACCTAGGCGGCCCGTCTCTGTCTTTATCTTTGCATTTTTTCAGAATGTCGGTAGACGGGTGGCTTACCAAAGACATATCTGGATAATTGAACCGAGTACCAAAATATTTAGAAGCGAAAATATACCAACAACAGATAGTTCGTGGTTTAAATAAGGCACAAAACCGACAGTGAGGTACGTCGTGGTCAGGGCCTAGGCAAGGAATACAGTACGAATGAAAATCTTTATGAGGTATTTGCTTTCCACAAGAAATACAATTATTAACTTTTACTGACATCAGTTTAGGGCAAGAGACCCTGCAGTAGTAAAAGTCTTTGGTATACTGGCCGGACGTTCAGGTTGCCTAGGTGGGGAATCCCTGATGTTATGAATACTGCAACATGGGAATAGAAGGACATCCATCAAATCCAACACAGAAATTAGACATTGCTGCTAACTGAACCTTAATGGTAGATGAGCTCATGCCTTCTTTAAAGAGTAAAGCTAAAAATTCAAGCATGTTATGTATTGGAACTGAGAAAGTATCACTATGATTTTACTGTGCCCGGTAAACAAATCTTTTCCATTAACTGTACAGAGTTTTCGTGTTGAAGGTTTATGGGAAGATAAAAGGATATAGCGGAAAGGCGAAGAGAGCATAGGTTGTCTGGCTATTAATGGAATTCGAGAAACCAGCACATAAGCTTGAGGTTTGAGATGTCTGGGTGAATCATGCCTCTCGCGGGTGAGATAGGAGGTCTGGAATTGGATCCAGAATCCCAGGCTGGTAAATTACATGAGGCCATAGGAAGGGAATCAAAACCTTTCAAGAACAGTAAGGTGCAATGAGAATGAATTTGCTCTTTAACATGGCAGCTTTCTGCAGAAATTTCAGAATTAATGGAATTGGTGGTAGACATAAAGCAGACCAGGAAGCCATTTATGAAGTAGAGCATCCCTCGGTGATTAAACTGTAGGGGGATTATGCAGAGTACCTGCTGCATTTGTTGTTTAGGGGAGAAGCAAAAAGATCGCAGCAAGGCTGGCCCCACTGACAAAAGATCTGTGTGACTTTTTTGTTGAGAGACCACTCATAGGTTCACAGGTAGGTACTAGGCTATTGGCCCTAGGGCCTATATAAGCCTAGCCAAAAAGGTACCCTGGCCTTTGCCACTCAAGAAAATTATTTTCCTGTGCCCCTGTCGAGCAGAGCCACAGAGGTGATCCCCGGGGTGAACTTCCTATTTCCCATCCAATCATCAAGATTTTTTTTGAAGAGTGCTAATGAGGAGCTTTGTTTGATATAGATAGGTAGTCTGTTCCAGAGTATGGGAAGTCTCCGGGACAGAAATCTATCCCGCCAGCATGTTCTGTTTATTGTGGTGACAAGGTTTAGGTCCCTAGAGCATGTACCTCGGAGGGATTGGGATTTCTTTAAGTGGAGCATGTCCAACAGCTCTGGGTTTGACATAGCTTTGTATGTTCGGCAGAGATCACCTCTGAGTAAGCAATATGCGATGGAATAAAGCTGGAGTTTTTTGAGACAGTCTGCGCAGGGCATCTGTTTGAGGCCGGTAAACCTCTTTGTGAGGTATTTCTGCGGCCTTTCCAGTTGTTGTACATGTTTTGTGAGGTACATACCAAAAGGGGCATTGTATTCTACAATGGGTCTAATAACTCTTGAGGTAGAAGAATGTACCTGCTCAATTTGTCTGCTATCACACTGAACTTCCCTGGAATAACATTGCAATGAGAAAGCAGATGGATGAGAACGCCCACTGCCACACTGAGTGCTTTCCGACACAAAAGGTATGATTTTGTCCCTCCTTGTTTGTTGATGTACCAAACTACTGACATATTGTCTGTGCAAGTTAGCCTCTTCAGGGGACAAAGTCCCTTGGACTGTTTCTGCCAGAAAGTGTCCCACCCCCACTCCAACTGTTATGCACCTGTGGTCACTATGGCCTTCGGCTGAGGCAGAATGAATGGAGAGCCTTGTAGAACCTGATCTGATCGAATCCAACACCTGAGATCTATCTTGTATGACTCAGTGATTCTTATTCGTGTTGACATGTGCTGGTGATGGATAGACCACTGTGTTGCTAACATCCATGTGGAGTCTGGTAAGAGGTACTAAGGTTATTGTCACTGACACTAATCCTAGAGCCTAAGGGACTAAGCAGGCTGAGATCTTGGTACTGGAATTTTTTTTCTCACCTGTAGTCGGACTGTCTGTACTCTTGAGACAGAAAGAGAAGCTATCACTGACTTCATGTTGAAAATTGCTCCTATGAATGCTAAATTTTGAGTTGGTTGTAAGTGAGACGTGTCGTAATTTATGGTTATCCCCAGATGACAGCAAATCTGGAGCACCTGGTTTCTTGTCCTTATTAACAGATGCCTGGTTGGGTCAGTTGTCTAGATATGGAAACACCTGCAATCCCTGCAGTCTCAAGTGAGGTGCTACTACTGCCATACACTTGGTGAACACCTTGGGGGGCTGTGGTGAGGCTGAAGGGTAGAGGTCTGAAATGGTAGTGTACTGGCTCCCAGCTGGAAGCGTAAATACCTTCTGAATTGTCTGTTCATCTTCATGTGACAGTATGCATCCTGAAGGTCTATTCAGCAAATCCAGTCATCCTTGCCCCGAAAAGGGAGAATGGACTGAATCGTGACCATCTGAAACTTTATGTGCCGAACTGACTTGCTCAAGTTGCTGAGACCTCACCTTCAGCTGCATGCAAAATGAGTCTCATGGATGAATTCAAAATGGACTGAAGGGTGGCCAGCTGCGAAGCCACAAATGACTGTGCCTCTGCAGAAATGGTTCCGGAAAGGTAGGTTGAAAGTTCCTTGAGCAAATCCATTTGTAACCTTGTAAAATGTGCCAAACAGTTTAGCAACTTAAGGGCAAAGGTTGAAGGTTAGAAAAGCTTCCCAAACCTGTCTATCGCCCTAGACTCCATGTTAGAGGGATGAACAGAGGAACTCTGTTCAGCAAGTTTCTTCTTGGTGGCTGCCACCACAACCATGGTATCCACAGGCACCCCTTTAGCCCAAAACTCCTTCTCCCAAGGTGGAGCTAGAATCCTGTCTGGCCTGTTGGGTATCGGTTCAGTTGCGTCATGCTCCTTCCACACCTGCCAAGAGACCAAATCAATGAGTTCACTGGCGAGTGGTGTAACCCAGGAGGTAGATGGGATAGCTCTGAATGCCTCTAGAAATACTGACTCCTCAGGTGAATGGTTGCAGGGAGTCCAACCGTCTGTTTCAGGATCTCAAGAATGTCTCAGAATGAGACGTCTTCTGGAGATGATCGTGGGAACCCATCACCTTCTTCGAGTCCGTATCCTCAGTGACGGACTCTTGTGGAGAGGCTACGTGCCTCCTCTTACACTTCCTCAGGACCTCCTTGGTGGAGTGTTCCTGGGAGGTGTTAGAAGAGACTATAATACCCTGTTGGGTAGTCTGGAAGTCTCAAGTTGGCTGCCCCTGTGGTGTCAAATAATGAAGCTCTAAGCAGAGAGACATCTGGGAGGTGATCGGAAATCCGAGGGGGTTTGATTCATCAGTCCTATCAAAGCAGAGAAAACCCTCTTCACAACCTCAAAGGCTGACCACCCTGGACAGAGAGAGAACCTCAGCACAGAGAAGGCAGGCTTTTGGACTGTTGTCCTCATCCCGCCACAAAAGCAGTCTCCCACAGGAGAAAGTCAGAGCCGAGCTATCCAGTGCCAAATACCCAAGGTGCAGAGATGGCTCAGAAAGCCTTGGAGTCAACTCCAACACCTTGGATTCAACATGGAGGCTTCGGCTCTGAGAATCCTCCAGATCCGAAAAAGTTGGAGCCGGGGCACTCAGAGTCAGCTTCAGATTCGACAAAAATGTTATCCTGAGATCCAAGCCTACCGCAACTGGAAGACCCAGGTCCAGGGACTCTAAAGCAACCAAGAGAATCAGGGAAGGAGTGTGGGGTGGAGTGGCTGATGGATAGGCCACCTGACCTGAACTGGTAGGTGCTAATAACACAACCATCTGCATCTGTGCCGAGAGAAACTTCCTCATCACCCGATCCACATCCTCTTCAGTCAAACTCCTAGATGAATGAGATGATGTCAGGGAAGGGGATTTTGCCTGGTGACCCTTTAGGAAAGGGGAAGGCATCCTAGAAGACACAATACTGACTGACGGTGACTACTGGGTCCTAGGCAAAATTATAAGATCCTTAGTAGTCAGATATGATGTTTTTTAAGTCGGATCTGAGGATGTCGTATCTGACAACCTCTTTCTTTTCAGATCCAAGGGGGAAAAGGTATGAGGCCTCTTTGAATCTGATTTGGACCTTTTCTTTGAAGGCTCGGAGGATGGAGCCAAGGAAGTTAAAGGAGCAGGAGATTTCGACTCCTTAGTCAAGATGACTGTCACTGCTAAAGTAACACCCCGACCCCATGTGTAAAATGGGAAAAAGGGGTTGTGGATGGATACATGGATGGATGGATGGATGGATGGATTATAAAAGCTGCAGTGACTGTGTTGTTACAGCTGAACATTTAAGACTGAAATGTCGACAATAGTCAGCATCCTTAGGAACTCAACAAGAAAAGATGCTACATGTTAATGCAGTACAAATCCTACAATCTAATATTTTAGGACGTGTTTTTTTTTTGTTTTTTTTTTTTAATCAAAGTGAAAAGCAAACATGATAAAAGCAACAAGTTTCTGCACTTTGTTATGTCTTAGCTGATCATTTTGGACAGTTGAAGCTACTACAACAGCAATGGAGAACAAGGTACAGATCTTTAAGTAAACCAAACCTACCATGTGAAGTAAACACCTATATGCTTGCTTGGTGTGAAGAATCTGGCTTCAGTAAAGCTGAGTTGGCTGAAATAGTTAACCAGCAATGCAATACCAGCTTCATTTCTGCTGGGAGTACGGCAGGCCTGCACAATAAAACCAGAACAAAAAAACAGAGTATATAATTAACAACATGCACAAAACAGAATGAAAAAATACTGCATTGCTATAAATCTTAAATTATGCAGCTTTTGTTTCATAAGTAAAGAAAATATACAATTGTGTATGATACTTGCTCTTTACAGAACTACAGACCCATTAGTCTGACTAGTCTTACATGCAAAGCCATGGAAAGAATTATCATGCAAATGAACAGAGACAGACAAGACCTTCAAACACTGATCCATCCCAGCACGGCTTTGTCAAAAGAAGGGCATGCCTAGTGAACTTATTTGAGAAAGACACCAAGGCAATGTATGATGGTAAAGCAGTGCATGCTGCATACCTTGACAAGATTAAGGCATATGATACAATACCCCACTCGGGCACTGTTAGCAAACTTACAGAATTAGGCATAAACCCCTATATAACATGCTAGATAGCCAGCTGGCTCACAGATGGACTCAGGAAGTTAGGATTGGTGAGACCACTTCCTCGAAGAGCCCTGTCACCAGTGCAGTCCCTCAAGGCTATGAGTTGGGCCCACTACTCTTTGCCATCTACTTCTCAGAAGTCAAGACCATTGTCAAAGGCCTTTGGCTGACCAAGTTTGTAGATGATTGCAAACTGAGAGCAGTCACAGAATCCCCCCAAGACACTAGAACCTTACAAGACGATCTAACACAGACAAATTATTGGTGCCAAAGCCACAGCTTAAAACTCAATGCCAAGAAATGCTTTATAAGACCTTCTGGGAAGTCAGCCACCCCAAAAAACTACGTCATCAATAAAACACTCCTAAGAGTTGACCCATTAGTCAGGTATCTGGGGTACATGTAGACAGTAGCCTGGCCTTCAACCAACATGTACTCAAGACAGTATGAAAATCCTTCCATGTTGCTCAACATATAAGTAAATGCATGGCATCTAGGCCCAGGAAAGTCACTGTACCACTATACTTGGCCCTCATCAGACCCATCACTGAGTATAAAGCCCACTTTGGTATGTACCTAACCAGACACTTGCAGCAACTGGAACGTCCATGAAGGTTCCTTCAAGAAGAATACAGGGCATAAACAAAATGTCCTATGCAGATCACCTCAAAGCCGTATCTCTGTACTCAGTCTCCTACAGACTACTGAGGGGTGATCTATGCCTGGCATACAAGGCATCCCCGGACCCCATTCTGATGCTTGTACATCCGCAAAACAAACAGCATGAGAACTACTAGATCTAAGGACTTAAATTTTGCTTGCAACATAAATAAAACATGCTGGAGAGACACATATGCATTTCAGAGAATTTCCTTTCTCTGGAACAGGCTTCCCATCCATATGAAATAAGGTCCATTCCTAACCCTATTTAAATGTAACATGGACCATTGGATGGGAAATCAAAAATCCTCCTCTGGTCTGGCACCCACATACCTAATGGGCAGAGGCAGTCAATAAATCATGTTATAACCAACAATCACCCGCTATATAAATGTCTAAAACATAACCTGTAGGACACATTTGGGTTGCACGATTAGGCTTATAAAGGCCCAGTGGTCGCTAGCCTAGTATACACCTATGAATCTATGAAATAAATGGAAACTATTTATTAAGTGAGCAGTGAAACCCCAGGAGGTCCACCCTCTTGGCCACTTGATCAGATGAAGCCCAGCACCTGGGTGAAAACAAAAAGCCTCTCCAATCTCACCAGTCTACATGATTTTTTCCTTTCCAAATTCATGTGCTGGAATCAGATCCCATGACCTCTACTATTCCTTGCTTATCTCCTACACCCACCCCTACTTCAGAGTGACCCTGAACCTTCCTCCTCTCTCACTAAAACCTAACTGACAAGTGCATCACACTTGGGGAGAGGGATATTGCTTTTATTCAAACTGCTGGAATGTAACTTTAGCTCAGCATTGTTCAATAAAGAAATACAGTTAAGAAGCATTGTAACTCTGGCATTAACACTGACTGAAGTCTAGAGCTCTTGAAAATTGTAGTAGAAAGTTCCTATCTTTCACTTTACTGGCTTTTAGTTTAACTGAAGTGTGTTTTTATTTTTAATACCTTCACTGAGGCAATTTAATGGTATTTTATACTTTTGCCAGTACGAATGGTTCATGAGAATATGAACTTTAGTGTCTGCATTAGAAAATACAATTAACAGTGTGTAGAAGACAAAATGGAATATCTCCTGCAGCTGCAGTGAAGGAAAAATTAACTTAAAGAAATGCTACTCCAAACAAGACTAGGAAAGCTCTAAAGACACTACTAGAAGAACTAGTACACTGCAATTCAGTGGAGAGATTCAAGGATACCAATGACAATCTGAAAAGGGGGTTGGGCAAGGAAGTAATAGTTGGAACTTTCAAAATAAATATTTGGACAGCATAAATGCAGTGGCAGGTGTTGCTCTTAGTATCTAACTTAAAGTCTCATGTTGAGGGTGCACAGTATAATAGATTATTTTAAATCAATGTGGGACTGCAAACTAAATTATTTACTTGATCTAAAATTATACTGAATGTAGTAATATCACTCAAAAGGTAGGCTGCAACGCCTTAACTCCCATAGGTGACTTTATGCCGTTCATTTGCAGTGTGAGGGTGAAATTAAAGAATGGTCAATCCATTACAAACAAGTCACAAAGTAATACTGACCATGATGGCAAGCACTTGAGGAAGAATGAGGAATAACCTGGCCAAGCTTTTACTGATGATGCAATGTATTAACAATTAGTTGCATGGGAGGAAAGAGAATGTGGCCTGCTACCAGAAACGTAATACCTGTTTGTTAAACGAACAGGCCCACTGGACACAATCCTTTTCAGGGGCAACCTGGAAGCAATGTCCATTTCAAACAGCAGGCAAAAGAAAAACTGTGAGAATCAAACCTACAACTACTGCACAGCAGCACATTGTCTTAAACCTCTTCAAGAAACTGCCGGACTCATGCCAATACAACATTCATGCAGAACCTGGTAAAAACTTCTTTACATACTATAGGGTCAAGGAAATACGGTATGCATCAATTTACTTAAAACACAAGTTCATTCGAAAATCCACAGAGTAAATCAAAATAACAGGCATACAGCTTGCACTGAAAAACAAAAAGGCTGTCTTTTAACTTGTTAACATCTATGTGGTGTGGAATGTCACACCTCTGGCAGCCAACACAGATCCTTGAATTCCAGAGCATTTTTTTTTGAAAATTCAACCTAAAAGCATAAGGTAAACAAATGTCAATATTTTGTGAACAATAAAAGTTTTTAAAACTGTGCAAATAGCAATGTTATCAGGAAGAAGAATTCTTTACAGTGATAATAGTCAGTGCATTCATAGTCTTTCCAAAAATACTATAAAGCAGACAAACTCAGAATTATATTTTTTGCTAAATTTTCACAAACAAATTGTCACATCTTGGATACTGTACAATCTAGGCATATGTTGTTAGAAAAAAATAAGATGTTATGTGATCCTATCTCGCCTACATTCTGTACTGATGGGTTCGGAGCCGACTCGGCACGCTATACTATAGAGCGAAGTCTCTAATTGGCTGAGCTATTCTACATCCCAGGATGCACCACCACTACTTCCCCAGATCTCGTTTGCCGCTTCATAGCAATAGACGTGGTCTCGACTTGGCTGGGCTAAGTACTATTTACTGACTGATTTTCTGTCAGAAAATTTCTAATTTTTCACCCAAAAGCTGTTTTAACAGCTATTTGTCGTTTCTCAGTGTTTTTTTGTGAAAGTTTGTGTAGATTTTGTTAGCGCTAGGTTCCCGCCTTATTTAGTGAGGGGTTTCCTCGCGCTCTACTTATTTAGTGTGTCATACCAGGTATTACTTAACTTTTGTGTAGTAAATTTTATTTTTTTCTAGTGTCAAGGTCCCGTTTTAGTTAGATGGGCCTTGCCCTCGCGCTCTGCTAGAGCTGTGTTGTAATTCTACTTGTGGGCCTATCCTGCTTAAGTTAGTGGGATTTGGTACCTTATAGTAGTTTTCTTGTTCTGTTTGTTGAGTGTGTTTTGTAGAGATGTCGAAGGAGCACAGGCCTTCGGGTTTTAAAAAATGTACCAAGTGCGGGTACAAGATGTCAATCACGGATGACCATTCGGTATGTGTGTATTGCCTAGATCCTAAACACCTTCAAGAGTCGTGTAGTGTATGTCACGCTTTTTCTTCTCGTGTCCTCCAAGAGAGGAAAAACAAATTGATATTGAAGGGGCTCATCACCCCTTCTTTTGAGGAGGCTTTATCTTCTTCCCCCTCTCCTTCTAGGAAGAAGAAGTCTTCGGCTCCGACCAGTCCGTCGGAGCCGACAGCAAAGAAATCAAGGCAGGCTTCTCCGTCGGCTCCACGGACTTCGGAGCCGAGGTCGGAACGGTCTGCCTCTGTGCCTCCAGCCTCGACTCCTCTGTCCTCGGAGCCAAGCGCTCGAGCATCGAGAGGTGTGTAACCTTCTTCGGCTCCAATGGTTTCGGAGCCGAGAAAGGTCGCACACTCAGACTCTTCTACCTCGGTGCCAAAGTCCCCGTCAGCTCCGAGGGGAAATTACTGCGCTGGTGGAATCTCCCTCGGCACCGATACTACTTGAGACTATTCTGAGCCGGTCCCCCAGTCTTTCGGAACCGGCGGAGAAGTCAACTCGGGCCCGATCGGTCTCTTCTCGGTCCTCGAGGATGTCCGATTCGGATATTGACAGGGTGCTTCAAAGGCTGTTTCAGTCTCCAGTCTTCCAAAAGTTAGTCTTGGCTCCAGCCCAGTCGGCTCCGGAGCCGATTGTCCACCCTGTTGTCTTGGTTCCTCCTCCAACAGCCTCTGCACCGTTGGAGTCGGTGCTGGTGGAGCCGGTGGAGGTTTTCGGGTCGGCTCCGACCCTTACTCCAACCCCGACGTTGGGGTCGGAGTTCGGTACATGGACCTCCTCGGTCGGCCCTGGGGGTGACGCTTCGGGTCCGATGCTTTCGGTTCCGAGCCTCCCTCTCGGTGCGTCGGCTGCGGGAGTGCCTTCTACCGTTGTGGCCTCGGGGGTCGGACCTTCCCAGGGCTCGGCGGGTCCGGCCTTCAGGACCATGAGGAGTGCTTTAGCCAAATCTTCCTTGGCTACCTCCACCATCTCTCCAACACCTTCCCTTGGCATGGAGACTTGTTCCTTTGTTGTCCCCCTGTCTCAAGACAGCGGAGCCCTGGGGCCTGAGGTCACCCCCATTGGGGATTCCTCCCTTCCTGGGGATCCTTCCGAGGCGTCTTCGGAGGAACCTCCCAGGAAGAGACAGTGTAAGAGGAAGCACGTCGACTCGCCTGATGAGTCTCTCACCTCGGACACCGACCTCGATGATGCGGAGGGGTCCCCCAAGTCGTCCTCGGATGATGTCACATTTGTGGACAGCTTCGAAATCCTCAAGCACCGAGGCGACTGGCAGTGCAAGCCCCTTCGCGCTGAGGAGTCGGTCTTCCGCAAGGCCTTCGGGCTCAGCCTTCCGCCTCCTGGGTGTCTCCGCCTTCGATGAGCTCCTGGATTTGATCTCAAGGGCGTGGGAGCACCCAGATTCTGTGGAACCGGTGCCAGCTCGCCCAAATAAATTTCTGTCAGCCCCCCCTGAAAAGGAATTCTTATCTAAAGGTGTGGCCGTAGATGCCCTGGTGGTGGTATCTGCTACCCAGCAAGATGTGGCAGAGGCTTCGACATCCGTCCATCCTCCTAATAAAGAGTCCAGGAGTATGGATCGGTACGGGAAGCGCACCCTTACTACAGCAGCCTTTACTTTAAGGTCTCTGAATTACCTGACGCACTTCACCAGACTTCAGAGGGATCTGGTCAAGGAGCTTTCAGATACCCTCTCTGGTAACCTACCTGAGCAGTTGGCCCAGACGGTTAGCTCTCAGTTGGCTACCTTGTCATCAATATCGAACTCGTCCATGAGGCTCATTTCATATGCGTCAAGGGCGAGTAGAGCGGCGGGTACAGGTGTTGCTCTACGGAGACAAGCCTGGCTCCACCTGTGTCATTTTGCGGAGGCCTTCAAGTCTTCCTTTGCCGACGCTCCCTTTGATGGGTCCTCCTTCATTGGACCCAAGGTAAAGGACACCTTGACCCGCTGTGAACAAGAGGGTAAGACTTTGACTGCCGTAGGGGCATGGTTTTCCACTCCCTTCCGGCCTTATCCCAAGGCTAGAAGAGGGGGGAAAATGTGGTTCCGCAAATCTCAAAAGACTTACCCCTCACAGCAGGATGATCCCCCTTCTAGAGGCGGGGGGGGGGGTATTTTTCAGGAAGACGCCGTCCCAGAGGCGGCAGAGGCCCCCACAACACTGGAGACCGCGAGTCCTTTCATGGCTCCTCAACCTTCCAGCATCCCTGAAGGATTGCCCGACTGCGCCGCTCCGGAGCCAGTCGGGGGTCGTTTTTCGAGGCACCTAAAGGCCTGGGAGAATATCACTCAGGACCGATGGGTGCTCCAGATCATTGCCGGAGGTTACAACATCCCTTTTTCTCAGGCCCCCCCCCCACTATGCCGGAAAATCCCGGACCCACCACCCAGTCAACGGGATCTCGCAGCCATCGAAATTTCAAAGCTGCTTCAAAAAGGAGTCATCCAACCGGTCCTCGAAGACCAGACCGGATTAGGGACTTACTCAAGATTCTTTTTGGTGCCAAAAAAAGACTGGGGACATGAGGCCCATCTTGGATCTCAGCAAGCTCAACCGTTCTGTCAAGAAGTCCAAGTTCCGGGTGGTCACCTTACAATCCATTCTCCCGCTGCTGGAGAAAGGTGTTTGGATGTGCTCCATAGATCTCAAGGACGCCTATTATTACATCCTGATAGCTCAGGCGTCCAGGAGACACTTGCGCTTCAGCCTGGGAGACAGTCATTTCCAGTTCCGTGCACTGCCCTTTGGTCTCACCACAGCCCCCAGGGTGTTCACCAAATGTTTGGCGGTGGTGACTGCTCACCTGAGAAGTCTAGGATTCCAGGTGTTTCCATACCTAGACAACTGGCTCCTAACTGCCACCTCCAGGCGTCTACTCTTACAAAACCTAGCAGCCACTATTTCTCTAGGCAACTCCCTAGGAATCACCTTCAATTGGGCAAAGTCTGTGTTGCTGCCATCTCAGCGCATACGGTTTATCGGAGTAGAGATAGACTCAAAGCAAATGCAGGTCTATCTTCCTACAGAGAGGATAGAAACATTACAATCTCAAGTCCGAGCATTGCTCTTCAAACGCTGAGCCCCAGCCAGGATGGTCCTACAACTAACTGTTGGGTTCCATGTCGGCTACCATTCTCCTAGTTCCCTTAGCAAGATTGCATATGAGGATTCTCCAGTGGCTCCTGTCAGTCCAGTGGTCGTATCAGGATCTCCCTCTCAGTCACCTCATTATGATCACGGAGACGTGCAAACAGGACCTCCGTTGGTGGCTTCTTTCCTCCAACCTGGATCAAGGGCGACCCTTCGTTCCTCCACCACCAGTGGCCACTTTGACTACGGACGCCTCCCAGATGGGGTGGGGGGGACATTACCTGGGCAGGTCAGTCCAAGGCAAGTGGCACCCCGACGAGAGTTCCCTTCACATCAACATACTGGAAATGAGGGCGGTGCTTCTTTCGCTTCAAGCACTACACAGTTACCTCCCCCAGGGCATGATTGCTGTTCAGTCCGACAACATGTCAGTAGTCTGGTACCTGAACAAGCAGGGAGGGACCAGGTCCTACCCCCTTTGCAGAGAGGCCATGAAAGTATGGGATTGGGCTGTTGCAACCAACCGTTTCCTGGTAGCAACACACATTCCGGGGAGATCCAATGTGATAGCCGACAGGCTGAGCAGAACTATTCTCTCCCCGCATGAGTGGTCTCTGAACAACAGAGTGGCAACTCAGATCTTCAGAAGATGGGGAACTCCTTGTTGCGACCTCTTTGCAACTCCTCTCAACACGAAATGTCTACAGTTCTTCTCTCTCACCCCAGTACCAGGGGGGATTCCCAAGGATGCCCTAGTCCAAGCTTGGCCCACCGGCCTACTGTACGCCTTTCCACCGGTTCCCCTTCTTCCCAGCGTGATCCAGAAGGCGATTCACTTGCAGTGCAAGATGATTTTAGTTGCCCCATACTGGCCTTGTCAAGTCTGGCTGCCTTTCCTTCGGAAATACGCACTGGACGGTCCATGGTTCCTGGACCAGGTTCCAGACCTCTTGATCCACCAGTCGGGACAGCTTCATCAGTCCCTTCACTCGTTGAGGTTAACAGCTTGGCTCCTCCACTTCCGACCATAGTCAGGAAACAGGTTTTGGACTCGGAAGTCATACATATCTTGTCCTCGGCCCACAAGAATTCGACTAAAAAAATGTATAACAGCAAATGGAAGAGATTCGCCATTTGGGCCCAACTCCGGGGGTTAGATCCCATTACTGCCCCGGTGTCAGAAGTTTTGAAATTTTTAGCTTCCTTATTCAATCAAGGTTCTTCGGTCTCTACCATTAAGGTTCAATTGGCAGCTATTTCTAATTTTCATGAAAGTATAGACCCACCTTTGATGAGCAATAAGTTGTGTAAAGCCTTCATGAAAGGTGCTGGGCTGCTACGACCTCCGATTTCTCATCCCGCTCCACCGTGGGATCTTAATTTCGTATTAGGTACTTTGACCTCTTCCCCCTTCGAACCGGCAGCAACTTGTGACTTGAAATTTCTTTCTTGGAAAACAGCCTTTTTGGTGGCAATTACATCAGCCAGAAGAGTTTTGGAACTTCAAGCCCTATGTGTCAAACCACCATACCTGGTTTTTCACAAGGATAGAGTATCCCTCAGGCCTAATCCATCCTTTGTTCTAGTTTTTGTCTTCAACAGTCATTGGAACTCCCAGTTTTCTTCCCAAATTACTCAGACAAAGCGGAGTATATCTTCCATTCATTGGATGTTCACAGGCAATTGCGTTTCTACCTAGATAGGACGCACCAAACACGGAAAACAGATCAGTTGTTTGTGTCCTTTTCGGACAATAAATTGGGCAAAGCTGTCACGAAGGTCACTATTGCCAAGTGGATCAGAGACTGTATCAGTCATGCTTACCTTCTTTCTAATAGAGAGCTTACAACCACTGTGAAAGCTCATTCTACAAGGGCTATGGCTACTTCGACAGCCTTTCATTCCAAGCTTGCCATTAGTGACATTTGTGCTGCGGCTACCTGGTCTTCTCCTCACACCTTCATTTCTCATTACAAATTGGATGTGGCATCTCGGGGGCGAGCTTCCTTCGGTTCCACAGTTCTCAGGAGTGTTTCCAGTGAGCCACCCAGGAATCAGGTGCTAGGGACGCTGTCCCATCAGTACAGAATGTAGGCGAGATAGGATCACATAACATCTTTTAGTTATGTACTTACCATAACTTTAGATGTTTGGGATCCATCTCGCCTACATTCCTAATAACCCACCCTCCTTCCCCCTGCCTTGGAGATCAGAAGAGACCGGACGGTTCAGTTTAGCCGTTTCATCTTGAAACACCTGGCAATGTTATTTCAACCGTCTATGACTGTGTGCATGTGTGCGGACAAACAAGATCTGGGGAAGTAGTGGTGGTGCATCCTGGGATGTAGAATAGCTCAGCCAATTAGAGACTTCGCTCTATAGTATAGCGTGCCGAGTCGGAGCCGAGGATCGGCTCCGAACCCATCAGTACAGAATGTAGGCGAGATGGATCCCAAACATCTAAAGTTATGGTAAGTACATAACTAAAAGTTATGTACTCACCATAACGTTCTGTCTGTGTTGTCCATTTTCATTCTTCTTCAATCTGTGGGTTTGGATCCAAATCTTGGATCTGACTCGGCCGCTTCTATAGCTTAGAATCTGACTCTTGAGCTCCTCCCTTACCCATAATGCCCCTGTCCTCCAGATTCCCTCAGATCGAGTCTGCTGCAGCTGAATATGCATAATACATACATGTAGATATAGAAAATTTTCATAAGATAGGAAGAATATAAAATCAGGATTTCAAAAGGAACATTGGTTTGGTTCCTGAAACACCTACGTAAATCTTCGCAGAAAGGACAGGGGGATGGAGGGGGAAAGGTTGAGGAAGAATGAAAATAGACAACAAAGATGGAACATTATGGTGAGTACATAACTTCTTCAACTGATGTTGCCATTTTCATTCATTCCTCAACCAGTGGGACAGAGTCCCCAGCTACATTTCTCTTGGGTGGCCTTCATGGAAGGATATTCTGGAGCACAGCAGAACCAAAGGATGCTCTGTTTCTGGACACAATATCCAACTTGCAATGTGAAACAAAGGTATGACTATTTAACCAGGAGGCAGGTGCAAAAACTAGAGATATGTTACAACAAAATTTCTCGATTTGCCACTAGTGCCAAATCCTCCTCACACCATTGCAATTCCCTTCTCTCCCTTGCTGGCTTGAACTGCCCAACCTACTTGACTTTCACCAATTAACCACAGTCCACAAATTAGTATTCCAACCCTCAAACTGCCCCGCACTATCCAACATACTACAACCATATTCCCCTCCTAGACCTTTTAGATCCTCTCACCAAAACCTACTTACCATTCATAAACCCAAGCACCCAGCTGGCCAGCTTATCATATCCTGTACCCTAGCAAAAAAATGGAACTCTTTGCCCTCCACCCTATGGACCTGCAATAACCTCAATAGCTTCAAATCTCAACTCCATTCCTACTTCTTCCTTAACAGGAAATGCAACTGCACTCTTCCTCCTTTGCATCTCAAACCCTCCACTCTCTTTACCCATGGCTAACCCCTCCCCTCCTAACCTCCTAACCTCTCCTCTCCTAACCCCACTCTTAACTATTAATTTGTTTCTCATAATAAATTATCTCCACCAGCGATTACATTATGTACTCTTTTCTCTTTAACTAAACTGTCATTCCATTGATTGTTACTAGACTGTAGATTGAACCATATCGTTTTTGTATATGTTTTTTTTATACTATGTATGCTCACTTTGATTGAAAAATGTATCTAATAAACTTTCTGTGGAGCTTTTCTCCCCGGGCCTCCACTGAAAATGGGCTCCCCAGCCCAGTGGACCTTCCCGGGCACCAAACTGAATAAATAAATAAATAAATAAATAAATATTCTCAACCAAAAAGCTGCTGAGGTTAACAGTGACCTAGTAGTATGTGCTTTCACATGTCCAGGAGATGTGACACCTTTTGTAGAATAAACATAAAAAATGCTACCCAAGGATACTTTGGAAAGAGGCTTCCCCAATTTTGCCTTTGAAAAGAAACCAAATAATTGGTCAGATTTCCTGAAGACATTTGTTCTGTCTAAATAAAATTAACTGTCTATGTACATCCAACAAGTGGAGAGCACATTCAACATTGTTCTCGAAATTAGGAAAAAAATGCAGGGAGACTGATGGATTGATTGACATTGTTTTCAGAGGCAACTTTAGGTAAAAACGACGGACTTGTACATACGGTGACTCTGTCTTTATGAGAAATCAAATACAGTGGTTTGGAAGAGAGTGCTTGCAATTCTAAAATTCTCCAGCCGAGGTTATAAACACCAAGAATAAGGTCTTCCATGATAAGAATTTAAGATCTACTTTGGCAGAAGGCTGGAAAGGAGAGCGGACTAGAGCTTGTAAGACCACAGTGAGATCCCACAGAGGAGTGGGGGTCTTTAACCGGAGCAAAAAGGTACCTCTGAGAAAGGCCTTATATAATTTAGATGAAGCCAAACATGAAGAACTTTCACCTATGTGGTAATTAGATATGGCTGCTAACTGTTCCTTGAAGGTGGATTGGCTTGCTCCATCCTGAAAAACAGAAGCAAGGAAGTCAAGAACTGCCGGGATGGGGGCAGTAAAAAGATCCATATGTTTTTGGTGAGCCCAAATGGAAAATCTTTTCCATTTGCTCTTGTAAATTTTATTGGTGGAAGCTTAATGTGAGCATATCAGAATTTCTTTAATTGAAGTGGAAAGCCTGGAAAGTCTAGCCATTATCGGAAATGGAAAAACCATGTGGTCAGTTTGATGCCTGTCAAATCCAGGTGAGTTTGCCCTGAAAGATGAAAAAGAAAATCAAAAGCATATCTACCACTGCAAAGGTGCTAGCTAGTAAAAAAATGGATTCAAGAAGGCAAACACGTTGCACCACCATGACTATACTCAATATGTAACAGATAAAAACAACTAATTTAATACGAGCTTTAAAACTTACATAGCAGTCCCTTAATATCCACGATAAGTGTTTTCAAAAATATCTTCCTCAGATCGTTAAAACAATGGGACTGACAGTAACTATTTAAAAGACATCCCCCGGATGTTCGTGTGCAAATCTACTCGTTCAAAAAGTATTTCTTCCAGTTACCATTCTCCACTGTGCACACACCTTTATTTTAACCAGTGGCATATAAGATGTAATAACTCATGCTAATGTTAGGCTTTGGGCCAATAATTAAGCCTATGAACAGGCACACCCTTGAATCAGCCAATAGTATGTCTCCTAGCTTTTAACACTGGTTTTAGTGGTACGACACTATTGAGATATATACATGTCTGGGAAAGGGAAGTATGGTTTGAGAATACATTTGTAGGTTGAAACTGATTTAGATATCATGCATTTATGATATATTAATCTTTAAGTCTTGGTGACTCTGTTGGTGCACAAGTTTAGTGTAATACAACAGGTCATAACAACTTTTTATTTGGGGACTAAACATGAGCGCTGCATATATTGTTTATTTATAACTTGATTTTTGAATTTTGAGTTCACCGAATGCTAGCTGTTAATTGTGGACTTTATTGGTTGCTCATCTGTCTCAATTTTGGGGAACTTTCAGTTCTCTATGATTAACTTTTGCTATCTAAGCAGGCGACAGAGATATAACTGGCCATCTTTCATGAAACATACCAAAAAATTTTATTTGTCACACCAAGTCTAGTGGTTTGCATGAATATCAATGTGACATGTGGCTAAGACGAAGGTCGGCTACAATTTTGATCTTCTCAAATAAATTTGCATAAACACCAATGTGACATGTGGCTAAGACGAAGGTCGGCTACAATTTTTTCCTCTCAAATAATTTTGAGCAACTCATAATCACTTATTTGGAATTTATATTTGGTCATTAAGGCCTGCTTCTTTTTCTAAGATATACATGAGTAGCATTTGGCCCGTCAAAGATTCTCCTTCTCTCTATCTCTCTCTCTCTCTATATATATATATATATATATATATATATATATATATATATATATATATGTGTGTGTGTGTGTGACTAGTGGTTGAGACGAAGGTCGGCCACTATTTCGAGCACTTATAGTCCCTCTTTTGACTTCAGATTCTGGTTTACAGGGTATGTTTTCCTTTTTTTAGGGTTGTTATGCGCAGCACTTGGTCATCTCAATAGTTCTTTATATTATCACTAATATACATTCATTTATATTAGTTTGACGAGCTCTAGTTTGTGACCCAATTAAAACATTTGTATTAAGCCAATATATCACACATATATTATACATATACATTTGGTGCAAAAATATAATTTTTATATTTTTATATATATATATATATATATACATATATATATATATATATATATATGTGTGTGTGTGTGTGTGTGTGTATACATATATTGGCATAGTAATAGTGTTGCCCTATTGTGTTGCATCGCTTGGCATTATGGATCTCACCGGGATTTTACAGGGCCTTTCTGCTGACAAAGATAATTTGGATGTTTTTGGCTTACAGCCACCCAATTCTAGTGGCCTCACTACTGATATGATGGATGCTAAACATCTTTGTGGTGTATTATTTCAGAAACTGACTAAGAAAAGTCAAAACGTAGAACAAACCACTGTAGACACTCGTAAAAGGTACGGAACTTGATCCAAATATTCCACGAATACAAAAAGTAACCCACAAATTGTAGAAAAGGCAGAACGCCAACTAAAATAGTTGTTAAAATCTTCTCCAAAAGCAGGACAATCACTGGAACAGTTAAAAAGTTAAAACTTTTTATTCACCATACAAAGAGTTAAGCGCTTTCACTCGTACACCACGAGCTTCCTCAGAACAATTAAATTGTCTTTCCATTCATTCTTAAATACGCCATATTGGCGCCAAATACAAATATGTCCTTAAAGCTGCAATACTCAATTGCTAATTTTAAATAATTATACATGAAATTTCTGTAAAAAATCGCATTTCTAATATACTCAAATGCTTTACATTAAGATTATGTGTTTGAAAAACACACTCTATGTTACTGTTTATATTTTATACATCTAAAAATTCCACTTTAGTACTTTCAGTATGAAATGTATATAAGGAATATCTGTTCTATCACATAAGTTCTATCTCATATATGTCTACAGTGGTTTGTTCTACGTTTTGACTTTTCCTAGTGTACTACGAACGCTGTGTTCAGGTGTTGAGAAACTGACTAAGAGTATGAGGACACTAAGGGCCAACATTTGGCACCTAAAACTGTTTAAAGCTTATAAACTCAGAAACATAACACCACGAGGTTCAAGAATCAGAATTCAACCACTAGTGGATATAACTGATGACCAGTTTTCAACAGATTGGGCTCAAACACAACACTAAGCATCCATGCTGTTTGTAGATACACTGATTGCATATTATGAAAGGATGATAGAAACACAGACTATAGAAATCAATGCCAATTGCCAAGAAGCTAAGACTTATGAGTCTGAAAGTTTTTTCAATAGCCATTTGACAAATTTGGCTAATGATTTAGCCACATTAGAAGAACAACTGATCAAAAAGAAAACTCGGAAATTCCAAAGAGACACTGCTGACTATGAAAAAGGGAAACCTTTTTGTCATCCAGAAAAGTGTCCAGTTTTCTGACTCCAGTTACAAACCTACCAGTAGAAGGAAGAGACCACGATCTATACTTAGAAAAACAGCGCAATCACCAAGTGGTACTTCAGAGGATGAGTCCTCTTCTGCCACTGATTTTGATTGCCCTCCTAACCAAGATTCTCCAGTTGCCAAACGCAAACAACCTTCAGACCCTTTAGGCACAAAAACCGCAGAGGGGGAGAAAACATAGAAAGAAACACACAGAACATTCAACAATTGTTACAGAAAATTGTAACTCAACAGATAAAGTACACAAAATCTCCTCATACGAATTGTTAGATATACATAACAAAGTACTAAACAAGGGTCTCAATTTTGTACCTACTTTTGTTGTACCTGAGCATGTTTTAGTTAATGAATTGAATAGTTTTTGTAGATTACTTAATCTCAAAATATTTTTTTCAGATACTGAAAACACTCAAAGATCTACTGGGTTTCAGTTTGGAAGATCTGAGTTCCAACCCCCTATGAATAAACATGTGGCTATATTTAAAGAATGTGTTCTTAAGGATTTGCATTTCTCTCAAGAGTACCAACCAATCAGACATAACCTGACAAAGCAAGAACATCAAGCATTACATGAACTCAGTTCTAATCACAATATAGCCATTCTACCAGCTGACAAGGGAGGTGGCATTGTAGTGATGGATTGGGAGATGTATCAGGCTGAGGCAGATAAACAACTATCTGATGCCCGCTTCTATACACATATGGTTGTTGATCCCACGCCAAATTTTAAAAAACATATTGACTCCTTTCTAGATCTAGCCATGGAGGAAGGCATCATCAATCAACAAACATGCAAACACCTTAAGGTTTCAGACCCGATTCCTCAGTACTTCTATTTACTCCCTAAGATACATAAAAATTCTACATGCCCACCAGGTAGACCAATTGTATCTGGCAAGGGTTCTTTAACTGAGCCTCTGTCTGCCTTCCTGACTCAATACTTACAACTGTTACTGTCTATGGTTAGGTCCAGACTAAAAGATATCACGGAATTCTTGAATATCATTCGAGATACACAATTGGAATCTAACTGGTATCTTTGTACACTGGATGTCACCTCCCTTTATACAAGTATACTACATGGGGCTGGACTACAGGCCATTCAATACTGTTAAGAGGAATCTAAACTATACACTCTGGGTTTCCACAATTTTCTACATACCCTAACAGAACATGTCTTATCAAAAAATATTTCCTATTTTTATGGTAAGACTTATTGGCAGGCCAGAGGTACAGCTATGGGAGCATCTTTTGCTCCCATTTATGCTGACTTATTCATGGGGTTTTTCGAAGAGCAGTTAATTTATGACACCAATAATAACTCCTTTTTAGATGAGTTGGACATTTGGAGACGTTATCTGGATGATTGTTGGATGGTGTGGCGGGGTGATGTAACATATGTACATGAATTTGTTAGATATCTCAGTAATAACAGATGGGATATTCAGTTTACATTAAACATTGAATAACAACAAATCATTTTTTTGGATGTAATTGTTACTCGACAAGAAGATCATACTTTGGAAACTCGGGTACATGGAAAATTTCCAAAATACAACACTTTACTTCATGCTTACAGTCACCATCCCCGCCACATTATCAACAACATCCCTAAGTCCCAATATTTACACATCAAACACATATGCTCTTCTGAACAAACTCACCAAGAGTGTCAACAGGATTTAACCAATAGGCTGATAACTAGAGGCTACAACAAACATCATATTTCCCAAACTGTAACCCAGGTAAACAAAACTGAGAGATCCCAGCTTTTGGAATACCAGAATAGAACTACTCAACATAAGATACAGGAATCACAACCAGTTAGACTAGTGACAACATTTGGTAGTAACACTCCTAGATTCAGAGATATTATTAACAATCATTGGGACATTCTACTTGCACATGAACATTTGAATGGGGTACTTCAAGACAGATGTCTATTTTCTTACCGCAGAGGCAGAACCATTAACTCATATTTCACTCATTACAAACTTTACAATCCACCTGTACCAATGCAGAAAACATTACTTGGTGATACATTAGTAGGCTGTGTCCCTTGTGGTCACTGTAGCGCATGTGCACACATTTTCAAAACCAAAGAATTCACTAGCTGTAATACTTCTAAAGTATATCAGATTAGAATTTTTGGTAATTGCAGCAGTGAATGGATAATTTATTTAGCTACCTGTACTTGTTCATCTTTTTATGTTGGACAAACGTCAAGACCCTTTAGACACCGCATAAGCGAACATTTAAGTGAGATTAGAAACAAAAGGATTTCCAACTCCCTTTATAAACATACCACCACACACACAACTGCCAAATTTAATTTCACTATAATAGACAAAATTCAAATGCACAGAACTTCCAAAGCAGGATGGCATGAACTATTAAATAACAAGGAATCGTCTTGGATTATTAGGCTAGGGGCTTTATTTAGACCTGGCCTTAATGAATTAAGCTAGATTTTGATTTGGTTGTTCTGTTTAACTATAATCTATCTATTTCAGGTGTATCTCTTTAAATAGATTGATATAAAAGCAGACACTAGGATGTGCTCTAATTGGAATATTTTGTTGCATTGAGAAAGGCTTGAATTTTCAGCCGAAACGGGTTTGCTTGCTATTCTACATGGAGTTGCCACAATAAAGCCTTTATTTATTTTTTACCTTCTCTTTGTGATGGATTACTTTTTCATAGTACGGATTTAATTGGTACAATCTGTGCACTCAGTCTACCTTGCGTGGTTTTGGTTTGTTCCTTTCGACACTGTTGAGACCCAGAAGTTGGCCTGCTCATAGGTTAATGATCCATTTTGTCTCGCACAGCTCTGTGCGGTTGGTAACATCTCCTTGCCTCATTCCTATAAAAATCTGCTCGATGACTTTGAACTTAAAGGAATATTCCGGGTATGCATCCACATGTACTGCTAAAGCATTATGTATATCTTTATTCCGAATATCTCTCATATGTCTCAAAATTCGTTTTTTGAAAAGTTGATTCGTTTTGCCTACGTAATACATGGAACATAATGTACAGGTGGCTACATATACGATGTTGGGAGTGACACAAGTAGTCTTTACGGATAAAAAAATATTTCTTTGTTTTTGGATGTGTAAAATGATTTTGACCATCAATATGCTCACAGTCTGTGCAATTGCCACATTTAAATGTTCCTTTGCGTCCTTTAATTTTTGGTTTAGGAAAGCCATCCTTCAAACACAGTAGTCTTTTAATGTTCTTCTTATTTTTGTAACCAAACATTGGTTTGTCACCTACTATATCTCTCAAATGAGAGTCCTGAGTTAGTACAGGCCAGAACTGCTGTATCACTTTCTTTATTTGTGCATTGTCCGTACTATATGTGAGCAGGATTCTCATATTGTTTCTTCTCTGACTTGTGTTATGCAACATATTAACCTCTTTTGCAGCCTCATTATCAGGAATGTAAAAATCATTTTCACGGTATCCTCTCCTTTTCAAATTTCGTTCTAAAGATGAAATTTCTTTTAATTTAGTAGCTTCCTGGCTACAACGTCTAGAAATTCTTGTGACTTCATTATGCATTATATTTCTTGTAATGTGTCTAGAATGCATGCTGCTTTTCATAAGATAATGATTTCTCCATGTATCCTTTCTATGTAATGGTATATCTACACCTTTATCTTTCCTTAACATGATGTTCACATCCAAAAAGTCGACTGCTGTAGATGAACATTTTGCAGTGAACTTTAGGAAGCTGGTGGTGTCATTTAGATACTCACAAAACAAAGAGAAGTCTTCTTCTTTTCCATTCCAGAGAATAATCGCCCATAGTAGATAATACAATGACACCATGGGTTAACAGGGTTAAGCACATGCACATGTTCCCATTCCACAAGGACCAGGTTTGAATAGCTATTCGCACAGGGAGTGCCCATGTCCACTCCCCATCGTTGCCAATATATAGAATCTCCATATGTGAAATAGTTGTTCTCCAGAATTAATTCCAGAAGTGCACATATCTTATCTACCTCTGGTTGATGCATCTTTCGTACCAAAATTCGTCTAATAGCTTCTACCCCAGCATCATTGGGTATTACGGTGAAAAGACTATTTATGTCTAGAAGAGCTAGTAAAAGACCCGCAGTACCTGTAGTGTCTTTCAGAATAGCTTGTAACTTTCTGATGAAATCATCAGTGTCTCGCAGGATAGTATCATAAGATCTGAGATGCTACTCAATTCTTTCTCCACAAATAGCGACATAGTTTCAGAGACCCACCCTTGTCCCGAAACTAAGGGACGTAAAGGGGGATTACATAAGTCTTTGTGAATTTTAGTTAACCCGCTTATGGAGGGAATAGTAGGGTGTATCACATGTAAAAAGTTAAATAAGTCAAGATCTATTCATCAATCAGGTAACATGTCCTTTAAATAGACCGTTATTCTTTGTATAGAACTCTTCAGAGTTAGTGGTGATACTTCGAGATATGTGTTGTTATCACTAAGCATCTCTAACATCTTGTCTCTATACCAATGAGCTTGTAATACTACTAACGCCCCCTCCTTTGTCGTCTAGTTTCAGTACTATACTTTCACTGTGTTGCAAATCAAAGATAGCCTTTCTTTCAGCTGGGGTGATGTTATGGAAAGGCTTATTTCCTGGTTCTGTTGGCAGTTTTTCCACTTCGTTGTTACACAGATGTAGAAAGAGTTCTACTGCAGGGTGGTTGATGGGTACAAAGAAACTGGGTTTCCTCAAAGTACAGATTTCAGTGGAATTACTACCATAGGTATTTCTTAAAGTTATGTTGCGCCCAAAACATTTCAGGTCAATTACAAATTCACTCAGGTCAGACTTTAGGGAAGGAATAAATGTAAGTCCTCTCTCTAAAACTGATCATTCAGTCATAGTTAACACATAGTCCGAAATATTCACAATCAGTGAATTATTCAATTCACTGTCTTCTTCCTCTTCCGATCTTAGCTGTAAGTGCGTTGACTCCTGAAATGAGTTTAAAAAAACCCCCAGCAAATTCTGAGTAATGGGGGCGTGTACCACTCCTTTCTTCTGTATTGTGTCTGTATTAGTTAAGTTACTAGGTCATTCTAAACTATCTTGATTGAATGCTATATTCGGTTCTGTTGTAGCAGTAAGAGTTCGAATGTTTGCTCTTACTTGTGGATGATCTGGTTCCGTGGTCACTGTAGTCTCGCTACAAGAAGAATTAACATTATTGGAAGCACTGTCGCTATTCAGTTTCCAGTCTTCTCTCCTCTCTGTGCCATTCAACAATACGCCCATATTTGAAATCAGCAACGTCCCTGGCTAATTTCTTTATTTTCTGCTGTTTTAACTTCGAATCATAGACACTGAGATTGAACTGTAGTGTCTCTAGCCTGTTGATCTGCTGCGAATTCAAGGTGAACTTCTCTAATTCATCTTGTTTTCCTTTAATCTGTGTTGATATTTTTTCTTCTTCTGGTTTGAAGAATTCAATGAGCAGCTTCATGTACCAAAAGCTGGTCTCTAAATTAATTGCCTGCCACTTGGCTAGCAGCTCAGGATACTGATTCCCATAGCTGGGCATGCATTTTATCATCATACCTCTCGGTATAACCTGATGATGCAAACTGGCTTCCAGATGGAATCGTTGCCAAACAAGCAATTTGAGTTTATATGCTGCTGTCTCTACTTCATTTAAGATTATATCAAAGTTACTATTATCAAGAGATCCTTCAAGTTCCAGGGTCTCATTTGTATCAAAGCTTAAATGTAATAATGGATTAGTGTTACCTTCCAGACATTCTAACCCTTTATGATGAAGAAAGTCAACACTGAGTGAACTTCTTGTCTGGCTGCCATTTGCTATATCATTTCGCCATGGGCAGTGGTATGATCAAATATAAAAGCAAATCAAAAGCGTATTTACCACTGCTAAGGTGCTAGCTAGTAAAAATATGGATTCAAAAAGGCAAGCACGCTGCACCACCACGACTATACTCAATATGTAACAGATAAAAACAACAAATTTAATATGAGCTTTAAAACGTATATAGCAGTCCCTTAATATCCACGATAAATGCTTTCAAAAATATCTTCCTCAGATCATTAAAACAATGGGACTGAAAGTAACTATTTAAAAGACATCCCCCGGATTTTCGTGTGCAAATCTATTCGTTCAAAAAGTATTTCTTCCAATTATCATTCTCCATTATGCACACACCTTCATTTTAACCAATGGCATATAAGATGTAATAACTCATGCTGATGTTAGGCTTTGGGCCAATAATTAAGCCTATGAACAGGCACACCCTTGAATCAGCCAATAGTAGGTCTCCTAGCTTTTAACACTGGTTTTAGTGGTACGACAATATTCAGACCCGGAAGTTGGTCTGCTCGTAGGTTAATGATCCATTTTGTCTCGCACAGCTCTGTGCGGTTGGTAATATCCCCTTGCCTCATTCCTATAAAAATCTGCTCGATGACTTTGAACTTAAAGGAATGTTCAGGGTATACATCCACATGTACTGCTAAAGCATTATGTATATCTTTATTCCGAATATCTCTCATATGTCTCAAAATTCAGTTTTTGAAAAGTTGATTTGTTTTGCCCATGTAATACGCGGGACACAATGTACAGGTAGCTAAATGTACGATGTTGGGAGTGACACAAACAGCCTTTACGAAGGAAACATTTTTCTTCTTTGTTTTTGGATGTGTAAAATGATTTTGACCATCAATATGCTCACAGGCTGTGCAATTGCCACATTTAAATGTTCCTTTGCGTCCTTTAATTTTTGGTTTAGGAAAGCCATCCTTCAAACACAGTAGTCTTTTAATGTTCTTCTTATTTTTGTAACCAAACATTGGTTTGTCACCTACTATATCTCTCAAACGAGAGTCCTGAGTTAGTACAGGCCAGAACTGTTGTATCACTTTCTTTTTTGGGAAAGAGAGATAGATTGCAGCAAGGCTGACCCATTTGAGGGAGATCATGTTTGCCACAAACTGGTTTAAAGACCACTTGTGGGGCATCAGAAAGTTCTGCTGGGCCTGGCTGCTAGAGTGTTGGATTTCCCCAGAATGTGCATTGCTACTAGAAAGCTGTTGGAGATCACCCATTGCCGAACACTCACTGCTTCTGAACATAGGGGGTATGATCTGGTTCCCCTTTGTTTGCTGAGGTGCCACACTATGGAAATGTCTGTTTGAATTGCAATTGTCCCTAGAGGAAGAAAGCTCTGCAAGGCCTGCAATGATAGGAGCACCACTCCCATCTCTAAGACATTTATAAGCAGATTGGTCTCCTGTATCGAACAAGTACCTTGAACAACTCATCCCGAGTAATACTCCCCCCACCCTAAATGGGATGTGTCCGTGGTCAGTGTGGTGATGGGGGGAGGAAGAACAAATGGGGGTCCTTCTCTGACTTCCTTCAAGTGAAGCCACTATGACAGGGAGTATTTGCACATGCGAGCTAGCTTGATGGGATGATTCAGGGGATAGCTGTGCAGGGACCATTGTACTGCTAGAGTCCACTGAAGAATCCTCACACGTAGTTGAGCTGTAGGAATTAACATTATGGTGGCGGCCATCGAACATAGTGCTTTGAGAACTAATTCTGCAAATGGCGAAGAGATGGCTAGGTTTGCCTGATATGTAATCGTAAGGACAGAACTCTGTTTGACTGTAAGAGGGCTAAGCAGTAGAGTGTGTCTAGACTCGCTCCTATAAAATCTATCACAAACTGGTTGTAAATGAGACTTTTTGGGATTTATTGTGATCCCTAGTGTATTCGCTAGGTGAAGCAAATAACCCCTGGCTTGAAGGAGTAGAAGCCTGGTTGATGCTGTCAGGAAACAGTCTTGTAGGTAAGGAAACACTCTGAATCTGTGCAGTCTCAGGTGAGCCGCTACTACTGCCTTGAATTTGGTGAACACCCTGGAGGCTAAAGTGAGACCAAAGGGCAGCACTCTGAATTGACAATGACTGGCTCCCAGCCAGAAATGGAGAAATATTTGAGTGCCTGTTCATTCTGATGTGAAAGTACTCATCTTAAAGATCTATTGAGCACATCCAGACACCTTTTTGAAGGAGAGGTAGAACAGACTGTACCTTCAAGCTCTTTATGTACTTGTTTAGGAAGGTTAGACCGAGGATTGGTCTCAGGTCCTCTGGATTTTTGGCACCTGAAAGAACCTTGAGTAGATTCTGGACCTCTTTTGGTCTGGTGGGACCTTCTGGATGGCTCTTCTCAAGCAGCTTTGGGATTTCTTGTGCTGCTGAGTCCATCTGATTGGGTGGAACTTCGAGGAGCTTTTTATTTACAATGGGAGATTTGAAAAAGGGAATGTAATATCCTCTGGATATGACCCTTTGCACCCAATGGTCATTTGTAATGGCTTGCTAGGCATTTAGGTGCAAGGATAAGTGCCCCATGACTGCCTCCAGACAGGGACAATCAGACAACTGCTCAGGACTGCTGAAAGGATCTATCCGAAAATGATTCTCGAGATCCTTGGTTCTGCAGACCTCCTCTGCCACGTGGGCAGCATCTACCAATTGGTTATTTCCCCCTCTAGGGGATAACTCTGCTTGTGAATCCTAGAAAGGCCCTTTTGACTTCTTGAACCACAACTTTTTACCTCCATGTTGGTTCCTGGAAAACGGTCTTTGTGGGGTAGAGAATTTGATTCCAACAGCAGATAAGGTTTTTCCCATCTTTGTCAGACTGGGAGAGGGTATCTTTTAAGGTTGGTCCAAACAGTGCTGATCCATCAAAAGGAGCACTGATGAACGACCCCTTGAAAGGTTCTACAAAATCACAAAGTCGCATCCAGTCATGTCAACTTATGGCACTGCCTGAACCGGCAGCCCTTGAGGAACCCTCAGCAGCATGTGAGATTAACCTCATGGGCACATTCGAGATGGGACTGTAGGGTGGCCAGTCCTGAGAAAACGTTTTTCTGTTCCTCTTGACATATGGACCCTAGGGCAGTGTTAGAGTTCCTTTAGCAAGTCTCACTGCAACCTAGTGAAGTGGGCCAGATAATTCAGCAACTGCAGTGTGAAGATCTCTGATGCATAATTCTGCTTCCCAAACCTGCCAATGATCTAGACACCCTGTTAGGGGAAATGGACAGTGGAGCTCTGTTTGGCTAGCTCCTTCTTCGTGGCTGCCACAACAACCATATCTACAGGATACTTTTTGTCCAGTGTTGCTCATCAGAAGAGGCACTGAGGATTTTTTCAGCTCTTTTGGTATGGGCTTTATGGTGTCTGGCTCCTTCCATTTCTTCGTGGCTGCCACAACAACCATGGTATGTACAGGGGTACTTTTTGTCTAGTGTTGCTTATCAGAAGGGGCACTGAGGATTTTGTCGGCTCTTTTGGTATGGGTTCCACGGTGTATGGATCCTTCCAAGCCCTGTAGGAGACAAGGTCTACAAGGTCATCTGAAGAAGGGGTCCCCAAGATGTAGATGGGCCAATCTAAAGGGTTCCAAAAATACAGACTCATCTGAGAAAGGGCTTTGGGTAGAACAACCACTTTGTTGGCATAGGATTTTTAGGATGTCTCCAAAGGAGACATCATCAGGTGGAGATCTTGGAAACCCTTCCCCTTCATCAAAGTCACCGTCTTCTGTTAAAGATTCCGGAGGGCCTTCTTTTACACAGTCTTTTTCGAGGGACCACCTCGGTGGGATGTTCCAGGGAGGTGTCAGAAAAGAGGGGGGCTCTGCAGGGAGAGATGCTCGGATGCTTTTAGGGTCTGGCTGTCGCTGGGGTGGAGGATGAGCAGGCTCAGGCACAAAAGTCGGAATAGGAGTAGGATCCAAACGAGGTAGAGTCACAGTAATTCTCAGCTGAGAGAACTCCCTTCTCCACCACTTTGAATGCAGAAGGACCCAGAGATATCCCAGGCAGTTCCTCTGGAGCCACAGCGGTTGCAGCAGACAGACCAGGACCCTCACAGATCCCAAGCTCCATAAGGGGAGTCGGAGCTGAGCTGTCCAGTGCCACGGTTCTAAAGGAAAGCAACGGCTCTGAACACTTTAATGCCAAGGACATTACCTCGGATCTGATGCTGACGTATTCGGGATCCATTGTGCTCCAACAAGGTCAAAGCCGACTGGATCACAGAAGTCATTGGAGCCAAGGAAGGAAGAGCCATTGGCTCCAATGTTTCGACTCTGGTGACCTCCAGCTCTGAGGACTCCGAAGCAGAAGGTCGAATTGGAGAAGGAGTTATCAATAGTACAATGGAAGACTGGTGGCTCACGGATCCGGTGGAGGACTGAGCAGGCAAAACCCCCATCTGTATCTACATTCTGAGGAATCTCCTCATCATCCTGTCCACCTCAGCTTCAGACAGACTCCAGGAAGATCTAACAGAGGATGAAGTGGAGTGAAGTCTGGAAGGATTCTGAGGGGTCTCCTGAAGAAAGGAAGACCTTAAGGTTGGAGACACGACTTCCACTGTGGAGCTAGAAGTTTGGTGCTGAGTAGGAGTCAATGTCTGTGTTGGATCCAAAGGCGTCAGATCCAAAAACTTCAAGGTTTTGAAAGGGTGGCTCAGCCATGGCCCTTTTTGGAGACTGAGCAGGAAAGGGTTTTCTGTGCTCCCTGAGTTTTTTTTTGTTTCTTAGTGGGGGTTGAGCCCCTGATTCCTTACAAGATCCAGGTGCACAGGAAGAAGTTTGAGGGAGAAGACCCTTCAAAATTAGCTTGTTGCAATGGTCACTAATAGCTTGGGCAATGAAACCCGCACAGATGTCGCAATTTACATCTAAGTAACTGGGGACCTAGATGGTACATGCACTCCTTGTGGGCATCAGACTGTGGGATCTTGTGCCCACAGGAAGTACATTTTTTGAATTTTTCTCAGCCATAATAACATAATAGAAAGTAAGAGAAACTACAATATTATCTAAACAAACCCCCCTTTTTTTTTTAAGGAAAGAAAAAGAGAAAAAGGAAAAACTACCAAAAATGGTAGGGAAGAGTTATACCAGCCGGTATATGAAAAATTTACAGAGGAGGGAGAAACCCAAAAATAAAAATGAAAGCTGTTTAGAGGGTAAGGAAGGGTGATAGAAAAATATTAACAATAAAAATTTAAAGTTTAAGCTGTAAACATCTGTAAACACACTTACAACCCACAAGGAGCTACAAGGGAAGGAAATCCTGACTTGCTTGAAGTGCGGCAAACAGGATCTGAGGTAATTTGGAGGACATGGGTATTATGGGTAAGGGAGGAGCTGTAGAATTGGATCATAAGCTACAGAAGCCGCAAAGTCGGATCCAAGGTTCGGATACAAACCTACAGTTTGAGGAATGAATGAAGATTACAACATCAGATCCTTTGTTAAAACGATGCAAGCGTTGACATGACAGCAAGAAATTTTTCTCTAAGTGCATATGTACTGACATATTTACATAAATATGAAAACATATGCTTGATTGTATAGTTAGCAATATAAAATACACTGGATATCTCAAGATGTGCAGCTTACACTGCAAATATCAATGACAATTTCCTTCAACAGCATTAATGTTTCACCTCATACCATGCAATAGTTATAAATATATATTCATAGCTAATAGTTGTTTACTAGGCTAACAACCACAAGGGCCTTTTCAAACCTAGTCATGCATCCCAAATCTCTGACAAGTTCTAGCTCCCTTGATAAGTGTAAGGAGGGGCTTGGGAGATGAAACATTTACAAGCAGAGGCCTGGGTGATGAACCACTTACAGGCTGCCTGTGTCCATCAGAAACATAGGTGCCAAATAAGGGATGAGATTCCCTGTTCCCCATCCAACTGTCCAAAGTACACGTGAAATGGTTAGAACGGAACTTTGCTTCACATGGACGGGCAGCCTGTTCCAGAGAAGGGACAGTTTCTGGGATACATACCTGTCTCTCCAGCAGGTCTTATTTACATCACAGGCAAGGTTTAAGTCTTTAGAAAGTACAGTTGTGTACACTTACCATAAATGTAGATGTTCGAGTGTATTCACTGTTGCAGTCATCACACTTGGGTTATCTGCCAGCAGGTAGCCCTCAGTCAGCCCGAATACCAGACACTTAGTCTTTCTGCGTCAGTTGCTGTCACTTCAGAACTGACGTCAGGTCGTCAGGGGTATAAAAACAGGCAGCCGAAGCCATTACATCAGTTTTTCTTGCCTCAAATGTCAGGAGCCCTCAAATAGGGAGCTAAGTTATGGTGGAAAAAACATCACCAGTAGAAAGTAAATACCAATAGCACTGTAAGAGGTGAGTAAGAGAAGGAGAGAGAGAGAGAGAGACAAGGGGGCTGGTGGGTGTGAAACCAGGACTGCAACAGTGAATACACTCGAACATCTATATTTATGGTAAGTGTACACAATTGTACTATGTTCTTCGTGTTTCACTGTTGCAGTCATCACACTTGGGTTGATTCCCAAAGCTGAAGAATGGGTGGAGGCAGTCAAGAAGAGTTGGGGCTGGCTAGAATGCCCTGCAGGACTGCTGTTGCAAAACCCACCCTGGATTTGTGTCCTTAGTGCCTTTTTTAAAGCCTAAATCTGGATGCATTTAGTTAGGCAAATGTTATTTTTTATTATAAATGTATATATCAATTTATTTATTATTTATTTATTGTAGTAAATATATTGAATGCATTTCTATTTGTATTTTATTTATTTTTATATAGAAGTATGGATTGTTTAAACAAATTTTGTTTATATACTTATATATGTTTGTAATTGATTGATGGTTTTATCTAATTAATTGATTGAACCTGTATGGGTTGATACTATTTAAAGGTGGGGTTTGACTAATGGATTTTATCTGAAGAAGTCATTACTTTTGACGAAAACGTGTGTGTTCTGTTTGTGATATATAATTTAGCACGTTAATAAACCTTGTGGTTACTTTGCCTTGTGGTCAGTACCTTATTGCGAGTTAAACGTGTCCTGGTGATTCCGGTCTGGTGTAGCTGCTTTGTGGACATATCTATTGGTTTATTGCAGCGTTGTTCTTTTGGAAGGTTTGTTATGGCAGCCAGCCCGGTTTCTCCTTGTGGGCAGGAGGGACAGAGACGTTTTTCTGTCGATGGATCCAGGTCCGAAGGGGACGGATTTGTGCAACTCACGGGTCAACTGACCACTTTGATTAATTTGCTTACTCCTATAGGTATAGGCATTAGCAATATTATCAGCGAACAACGTAACATCGTGCAATTGGTTTCCTCTTGCAACCATATTTCACCTTCTAACAGTGGTTCACTTGGTACGGTCTGTACCAAAGCGAGGGCGAAGCAAGGAAATGGTGGTACCAATGAGTTTGACCGCACACCGGCGGTTTTGCGTGAAGCTGTTGTCTCTCTGAGTCAGGAAATAAACAGGAGTGCTGACAAACAGGGGAATGGTTTTCCGACTTCTACTTTTACGGACTGGATGTTTACCAAGCCCCAATTTTTGTTTGACCAGAATAACAGCGACCGTACGGGACCGGGTAGGACTTACTTGGAGACCCAACGCCTTTTTGAAAATGCCTTGTATCGTTATAAAACTTTGGAGTTGGATAATTTATATTTGACTGAGAACTTAAATAAAGGTATTGTGCCTAAGGGTCTCAGGGTTTCTAAATACCCTAACCAGGTTATACCTGGTAGTGATTTTCACAAAGAACTTATTGCTGCCTTTGATCAATGTGGTTTAAATATAGTTAAAGCAATTATTAAGAAAAATAGTCATGAGCTTTCTATATTGCAACAAGACATTTCTCATTATTATACACGTATGACAGAAGATTTACTTTTTGATTCAGCTAAGTATCATGACATCAGGAGGGATGTTGATCTGCATTGCGACATGGTACTTAGTCGTAAATATAAAAAGTTAAGGAGGGATATTTTAGAATATCAGGAGGGGCGGCAGTATCCCAACCCTCCTTCCAATAGATGGCACACTTATAATCAGGCCAGTGAAGCTACATATAGATCTAATGACCCTAATCCCATTATGTTGGAGAATTCTAGGGGTGAAGTATTCTCTACGGATGAAATACCAGGGGAAGGTTTTGAGGGTGAACAGGTGTTACGTAGATCCGAACGTATACGACAGCAGGGACAGCATTCCAACGAAGACCACCCCCCTTTAGTCCGGGCTCCGCAGGACCAGAGAGGGGGTGGGGGGCCCCCTCGGGTATGGAAGAAGAACAGAGGGCACAACTGGTAGTATGTGACCAGGTGTCCATTACACCGTTGGGACAGTTTTCCCTACATACCAAAGACAATTACTGTATTTATAACTACAGTGACTTTTTGATCTCTGACACATGTTTCCAATTGTTTACTAAGGGTTTTAAATTTGTGCCAAATAAGCGTTGTAATTTGGTACATGCAATTTTGGATTTAAAACTCTTTATACGTAAATTGAACTTAGAAAATCTTTTAGGTGGCATATCTGGTACTCCCAGTTTACATCTGAGAAAATCTAGTATTTTTAACCCCCCACTACATCCTCAGCTCAAGAATCTTGAGCAAAGGATTGAGAGTAGGTTCCGTAAGGAATTAGGTTCGGATAGATTCAGGGACAACCTAACTATTGATGAAAAGAATTTATTGGAAAAACTTAGTAAGGACCCTGGGTTGAGAATCATGGAACCTGATAAGGGTGGGGGGACTGTCATTATGGATGCCAATTTGTATCAGGCTAAGATGTATGATATTTTGCATGACTATGATAAGTACACCTCTGCTTCTATAAATGAGATTCACTTGTCCTACCACAAAATTGACCTGGCCATACAAGATTTATTAGATCAGGAGGTAATTGAAATGGACACTTATACCTTCCTTTCTAATCCCAATCCTCGGGTACCCTCCATTTTTGGGATACCCAAGGTACATAAAAATTTGGAGGACCCTCCTTTGAGGCCCATAGTGGCTGCCCAGGGCTCTAAAACACACAGTATTTCTAAGTACCTGGATTGGAAATTAAAAGAACTGTGGGGAAGGCAAGATTATATATTAAATGATTCTTGGGCCTTTTTACGTAGCATACAACCTCATTTATTTGAAAAAGATGTTGTGTTTTTGACAATCGATGTGGTTGATCTTTTCTCCGTCATCCCTAGTGAGGTAGGGTTGGAATGGTTGGAGGAAGCTTTGTGGGATTGCCCGAATATTACCAACAATGATGTCCATACCATTACCCATTTAATGGGAGTTGGTTCTGAAAAATAATTATATTTTCTTTGCTGGTGAGTATTTCCATCAGATTTCGGGAGTATCCATGGGAGCTAATTGTGCCCCAACATATGCGGATATTATCATGTATATGTGGGAGCAGAAGTATGTCACCAACAGTTCCTTTTCCAATCAATGGAACTTTTACGTTCGATTTCTTGATGACATATGTATTTTTTGGAATGGCCCCGTGGGAGACATCCAAAAGTTTATTGATTACCTACATACCACTACCTCTTTTTTAAAATTTACCCATCAGATTTCGTTTGAAAGGGTAAATTATTTGGATGTGGCTCTTATAAAGGAGGGGGAAGGGGTAAAATCCTGTATTTACAGAAAACCTACCTTCTCCAATGGTTATTTACATTACACGAGTTCACATCCACGTCATCAAAAAAGAGGTATTCTCAAGGGACAATTTGTTCGAATATCCCGAATGACTTCTACTGAAGAAGACTTTAGATTGGAATGTGGGGTTTTAACATCTTTGTTTTTGGAGAGGGGTTATCCCATTGAATTGATTACATCAGTACAGGAAGAGGTTAGTGCAGCTCGAAATACTAGGTTTAGACCTATTTTGGGGGAGACGTGTACAGGATTAGATGGGGGGACCCCTATGGGTACTACGGAAGCAAATTTTGGTAATTTTACTTTCATTACCAACTTCAGTGGTAATGCATTCCATATTAGGAGCATTGTTGACAAGGAATGGTCTATGTTCCAAGAATTTACTGATTTGAATGTCTTTAAAGCCAGGTCAGTTAAAACTATATATAGAAGGGGCCAGAATATGAAAAGGGTATTGGAAAATCAGGAATTTTGTATACCAACTTCAAAAAATAAAACTGGCACATACAAATGTGGGCGCTGTCCCTACTGTAAGTTCATTATACAAGGCAGTCATCTGTATTTAGAAAGTCGGGAGAGGGATATCAAAACCAATGGTTATTGTAATTGTGCATCTAGTGGATTGGTTTACTTGGCTATGTGTCAAATGTGTCCGGCGTTTTACGTCGGAAAAACTGAGCGCCAGTTTAAGAGGCGCATATACGAACATAGGTATGACATAGCCAAGTGTAAAAATACCAATGCATTGTACAAGCATTCCACAGAATGTCAAGGGGCCAGTTTTTTATTTTTTGCCATAGAAATGGTTCCAAAAGACATAAGAGGTGGGCCCTGGGTGGCTAGTTTGGCACACAGGGAAACCTTTTGGCAAATAATTATTGGAAGCCACACAGCCCCCAGGACTAAATGAGTGCATTTCTATAGTGCCTTTTTTAAAGCTTAAATCTGGATGCATTTAGTTAGGCAAATGTTATTTTTTATTATAAATGTATATATCAATTCATTATTTATTTATTGTAGTAAATATATTGAATGCATTTCTATTTGTATTTTATTTATTTTTATGTAGAAGTATGGATTGTTTAAACAAGTTTTGTTTATATACTTATATATGTTTGTAATTGATTGATGGTTTTATCTAATTAATTGATTGAACCTGTATGGGTTGATACTATTTAAAGGTGGGGTTTGACTAATGGATTTTATCTGAAGAAGTCATTACTTTTGACGAAAACGTGTGTGTTCTGTTTGTGATATATAATTTAGCACGTTAATAAACCTTGTGGTTACTTTGCCTTGTGGTCAGTACCTTATTGCGAGTTAAACGTGTCCTGGTGATTCCGGTCTGGTGTAGCTGCTTTGTGGACATATCAAATGGATAGATTGGTTGAGAGCCACACTGGACACCATTTTAGGCATAAAAATTGGGTTAGTCCTGAGGAAGACCAAGTTAGCATGATAAATAATGAAGGGTTCCACAGACATAAGTGCTTGTAGCTCAGACACTCTTCTAGCTGAAGTGATGGCCAGAAGCAAGGCTGTTTTCCAAGAGAGGAATTTTAACTCTGTTGACGCTGCAGGAGCAAATGGGGGGTAGCGTGAGCTTTTTCAGCACAAAGTTAAGGTCCCAAGCAGGGGTGGGGGCTCTTCTTGGTGGCCTTAGGTTGTTAGCTCCTCTGAGGAACTGTTTGATGAGAGGGCGAGAGAAGAGAGGTGACTCAGTGCTGTAATGAGCAGAGATGGCAGAGGCATGGATCTTAATGGAAGTGAAGGACAGGCCTCTGTGGAGTAGGTCTGCTAGGTAATCCAGGATGAGTGGTAAGGAGGGCTGTGCTGAATCCGCTCCTTTAGAGTGAATCCAGGAACAATACCTTTTCCACTTATCAGCACAGGACTTCCTTGTACTGGGTTTTCTGGCTTCACGAATGATGTCCAACACCTGCTTGCGTAGGCTGGCCACTGGAGGAGAATTCAAGGAATAAGCCAGGCTGCAAGGTTCAGGGTTTGCAGTTGCGGATGCAAGATCTGTCCCTCCTGCTGAGTGAGGAGGGTTGGGATCTGGGGTAGGTGTCATGGTGGCAACTGTGACAGACTGCGCAGTAGTGGGTACCAGTGTTGGCATGGCCAGTCTAGGGCAATCAGGATTGCTCTTGGTCCTGCCTGTCTTATCTTGAGTAGTACTCTTGTAAGAAGAGGCAGAGGGAGCAATGCATAGATTGAGAGGTTTATCCACTGGAAGGATAGGGCATCCACTTTCCAGGCCTTGCCGTGAGGTACCCTGATGCAGAATTTGCTGAGCTGGTGATTGCAGGGGGAGGCAAATAGGTCCACCATCAGGGTACCCCATTTCTGGGTTAAAAGGCTGAAGGTGTTGAGGTCTAATTGCCATTCGTGTGGGTCTAGGAGATTTCTGCTTAAGTTGTCTGCCAGAGAGTTTTGTTTGCCTGGCAGGAATCGAGCTTGCAGGTGAATATGCATAGCCAAGGCCGTGTTCCACAGGGTCATGGCTAGCCTGCAGAGTGGGTAAGAGTGGATTCCCCCCTGCTGCATCACTGTAGTGTTGTCGTTTTTTATTAGAAGGGGCCCTGGTGAGAGTAGGGATCTGAAAGCTGTCAGAGCATGCTGAACAGCTAGCATCTCTTTTTGGTTGATGTGCAGCTGAATTTGGTTTGGCCTCCAGTGGCCCTGAATGCACCTGCCGCCCAGATGTGCCCCCCCAAGCATAGTCGGATGTGTCTGTGGTTAGTTTCTGGGCGGCATGGGGTTGTGTAAAGGGAAGTCCTTTGTTGTGGTTGCATGCTGCTGCCCACAAAGAAACTCTTTCCTGAGACAAGGCATGATAGGTATGATAGTTTCCAGGTCCTGAGAATGTTGGCACCAAAGACTTTTTAAGTACCAATGAAGTTTCCTCATATGCACTCTGGCGTATAGAATTAGTAGAATGCAGGTGGAAATGAACCCTAGAGCCTGCAGGATTTTCCTTGTGGACAGCTGGGTTCTGGTGGCCATTTGAGTGAAGTAGCCTGTCAGATAGGCTTGTTTTTCTGGAGTAAGGAATGCCATCTGGGAGGCTGTGTCCAGGCTTGCTCCCAGGAATACAATCTTTTGACTGGGGACTAGTTTTGATTTATTTTCATTGACAGTGTACCCCAGGGAGGTTAGAAGGTCCTTTACAAATGTCAGGTGCTGCAACAGATTTTCCTGACTGTCTGCCTGAATCAGGCAATCGTCCAAGTAAGGGTATATTTGAATATTTCTCTGTCTGCAGCCAGGATTTTGTGAAGACTCTGGGAGCTGTGGATAAGCCCAAGGGGAAGTGCAGAGAACTGATAATGCACAGATCCTGCCCTGAAACGTAGATATTTCCTGCATGAGTCTCTGATAGGGATGTGCAGATAGGCTTCTTTTAGGTCTAGGCTGGCTAACCAGACATCTTTGGACAGCATAGGGAGAAGCTGCTGTAGGGTGAGCATTCTGAATTTTGGTACCACCAGGAAGGTGTTTAGAACGGATAGATCTAGGATTGGGTGCCAGGTGCCATCTTTTCTGGGTACCAGGAAAAACCCGGAATAAAACCCTTGACCTATCTGTTCTGCAGGAACAGGCCGAATTGCCCTTATGGAGAGCAGGGATTGAACTTGGTTTTGTGCCTCTGCCCACTGGTTTGGAGGAAGGTCTGGGAACCCTTTTGGGGTTGGCAGCATGTGGAAATAAAATCTGTAACCCTGGGACACTATGTTGAGGTCCCATCTGTCATTGGTGATGGAGGTCCAGTTTTTTGCATGGTGGGCAAGTTTTTCTCCTAGGGGCACGAGCAATTGGGCAGAGGTGAGGAGTGGAGTTGAGAAGTCACTGTGAATTCTTTCTGTAAGGGGGTGGTTTAGCGCTCCCTGTTTTAGAAGTGGAGGTACTCCATTGCTTAGATCTCTGCATACCATGAGACTGTAATCTGGGGGGTCTGTTTCCCCTGGGTCTAGTTTGAGAAGGCCTTGAGGGGGCTGGAAAGGACCAATGTTTCGAGGGGCAATGCCTACTGAATCCTGGAGGCTGCAGTTGCAAAAAATCTTTGACTGTCTGCATAGATTTAACCTTTTCTTCCATCTTTTTTAAAACTTCTTCTGCTTTGGTGCCAAACAGATTGTCCTTGTTCAAAAGAGCATCCAGTAATTTTGATTTGACATGGTCTGGCAAGGTCTGCTCCTTAAGCCAAGCATGCCTTCTAAGTACAGAACCTGTGACTGCTGCCCTGCAAGATGCTTCTAGGGCGTCAAACCCACATTTCAGGGTATGCTTGCTGACTTGGCTTGCAGAATGCATAAGTTCCTGTAATTCTTTGTTTTCTGCACAGTCAGGAAAGGTAGATAATTTTTGCTCAATAAGTTCCATAGTATGTTGCTGGTATTTCAGCATGTGGAACTGGCAATTCAATGCTCTAATGGTGAGAGTTGCAGAGGTGTATACTTTTTTACCCCATCTGTCTAAAGCTCGGGAATCCCTGTCCGAAGGGGTGGGATTCCTAGCTGTAGTTGCTTTTATTCCTTTAGGCCCTTGGGAGATGACCTCTGGGTCAGCAGTAGGATTTCTGAAAATAAATTTGTGAAAGTCAGGGACTCTATACTACCTGTCTGGTTTCCTTGGAGCAGGGGGTAAGGTATCAGGAGTTAGACTAGATTCCATAAAAACATCATCCACAACATCCAGAACAGGAGGGATAGCTAAGGGTCTGTTCTGAGGTAAATCTAAAAATTCCCTGAGTCTCTTTTTGGACTGAGGATAATACTGGCATTCCCAGTGGAAATGCTCTCTCAAAGTATGCAGGGTTCCACCAAAAGAAAAATCCTCTGGAGGGGAGGCTGAAGGAATGGATTCCTCTGCATCTGAATCCTCATAGGCAGATAAAGGCATGTCTTCATATTCAGAAACCTCAGAGTCGTCTGACTCTTGGTCAGTTAAAGCTGCTGGGGACAGGTCTCTTTTTCTCTTAGCAGGAGAAAGCTGGCTTCCCCTAATCAGCATAATCAGGTCTTCTGCCATTTTAAGCATATGAGATTGTGGCAAGGAAGCAGGCACTTGAGTTTGGGTCCTCGATTTTTTAGGCGTAGCTTGTACTCTTGGCCTTAGAAACTCAGAAGTTTTAGAAAGAACTGAAGACACGAAAGAAGTTGTCGGTTTGTGTTGAAAATCGGTAAAAAAATCGGTAAAGCGAAGAACTTCCTCGGAAGCCAGTGCTTGCACAGTGGCTCCGGACCCATCCAAGGTAGAGACATCCGCAGGTTACATAGTCAAAGAAGAGTCTTGCGGCATACCGGACTCCAATCGGGTCTCGGTAGCAGCCTGCGAATCCATAGAAGTGGGCATCAGGGGCTGCAAAAGCGCCTCACTGAGTGCCAGTGAACTGGCTACTAGCTTAACAGAAGCGTCAGCAGTTTTGGACCTGTGCGGTCTGTCTCTGTCTTTATCCTTATGTTTTTTCGAAAGATCGGTAGACGGATGGCTTACCGAAACCATTTCGGAATACAGAGATCAAGAATGAAAGCATTTAGCTACAATAAAAGCCCGACGACGAATAGTTTGGGTGTTGAACAAAGCACAAAACTGACAGTGAGGTACATCGTGGTCTGGGCCTAAACAGGTGACGCAGTAAGAATGGAAATCTCGGTGTGGTATTTGCTTTCCACAGGCAAGACAATTGTTAACTTTTTCTGACATCGGTTAGAGCAAGAAAAAAGGATCCCCAGTGGGATACTTAGCTTTAGAAGACTTCAGGATGATTAAATTCAGAAACGAAAACTCAGGTAGCAGCCGACCGGCACTCGTGCAAACTGTTTCTGCTTCAGGCTCCTCGGCAAGAAAGACTGATGTAATGGCGTCGGCTGTATGTTTTTATACCCCTGATGACCAGACATCAGTCCTGAAGCAACAGCAACCGACGCAGAAATACTAAGTCTCTGGTATTCGGGCCGACTGAGGGCTACCTGCTGGCAGATAACCCAAGTGTGATGACTGCAACAGTGAAACATGAAGAACATTGGGTAATTCTGGTGCTGTTTGTTTTGTGGAAATGCAGGAGGTCCATCACAGTGGGGTCTGACAATGCCAAGCACAGATCTCCCCTTAACAGCCTGTAGGAAACAGAATACAGGAATAAGGCCTTGAGGCAGTCTGCATAGGACGTTTTACTTACTTACGCTCTGTATTCTTTTAGTGTGGAACCTCTCTGGATTTGCCAATTGTTGCATATGCCTGGTTACGTACATACCAAAGAGGGAACTGTACTCAATGATAGGTCTGAAGAATGATGAATACAGTGGGACAATTACTTCCTTGGGTCTAGATGCCACACCTTTGTTTATAAGTTCACAGCATAGAATGATTTCCTCAGAAATACAGACACGTTATGGTCAAAGGCTAGATTACTGTCTATGTAAGTCCCCAAGTCCCTGACTACTGGGTCAGCTCTTAGGGTTGTGTGGTCAATAATGACAGTTACCAGGGGTGGATGACTTCCCTAAGGATACTACCACACATTTTTTGGCATTTAATTTTAGTCCATGGCTCTGACACCAGTTATTTGTCTTTGTCAGCCCTTCAGGGAGAGCATTTGTGTTGATGGGGGGATTCAATGACAACTCCTAATTTGCAACCATCTGCAAATTTAATCTTGGCCTTGACTTTAGAGAAGCAAATGACAAACAGGAGCTGTCCCGGGAATGATCCCTGAGGGACCACAATTGCGACTGGCCTCTTTGTAGAGGTGAACTCACCAATTCTAACTTTCTGGGTCCTGTCTGTGAGTCAGCTGACTACCCACTGGGTGACATAAGGGTTTGTACCTAAACTCGAGTTTGCCAACAATGTTCGAGTGGGGTACTGTGTCAAATGCCTTGGCCAGGTCAAGGTAGGTAGTGTGAACCATTTTATCCTCATCTATTGCTTTTGTGACCTTCTGAAAGAAACCCACCAGACTGAGTAGGCATGACCTGCCCTTGACGACACCAAATTGGGTTGGGTCCATATTCTGGAGTTTTGCTATGTTATTACTGATCATTTCCATGATAATTTTTTCCATGGCTTTGCATATGAGACTAGTGAGACTTATGGGTCGGTAGTTTCCAGGGTTTGTAGGTGGCCCACTTTAGTGCAGTGGGACGGGTCTATATTAGCAAATCAAAAAACCCTTTAACCGAATACCTAAACGTAAACACCTATAACGCAAACCGCAAAAATCCCGAATGCACTAAACAGAGAAAAATAAAATAACGAACTGTCATAGTCAGCCAACCCCACCACCCGCTACATACTACCTACCCAAACAAAATAAATAAACCACATACATACACTAACCAAACCCTACTTCTAACCTAAAGTAAAGCACCAAAACCCTACTTCTAACCCTACACTACACCTCACAAACACAACTAACTACACACTATCCTTAAACCCTCCCTAACTCTGAGGTCCGTAACTACCACACAAGTCCCCTACAGACATACACCCAAAAAATAAATACACCTACATATAACAAAACCCTACTTCCAACACTACACTAAACCCCACATACACAACTATCTATGCACTATCCTTAACCCCTCCCTAACCCTAAGGTCCGTAACTACTGCACACTTCCCCTACAGATAAAACAAATAAATAATACACATACATACATCTAAATAAAACCCTACTTCTAACATTACACTAAATCTTACATATATTACCTATCTATTAAATTACCTTAACCCACATCCTAACCCTAAAGTTCTATCTATCGCACACTTACCTTACGGAGCTATACCGCAGACGGGCCAACCATTGCACTTCGACATTTCCATTTTCGCTGATTCGGTCGGCGTTTCTGTATTTTGCGCAATACGTGTCGCTCTTTCTGTATTCGCGATTATGGTCTTTCGCTTTGCTAATAGGAACCCCAGTGGGACAACTGTTATTGTTCTCCATTCGTGAGGCACAAAGCCTGTTTGGATGCTACAGTTAAATAGTAATTCCACAGGGCCTGATAGATTATGTTTCATGTTATTTAGAAGACATCTTGGAATATTGTCTTGGCCCATTGATGCAGTGCTCTTGGCCTTAGAGACAGCAGTAAGGACCTGTTCCCTAGTGACAGCAGGGGAAGTTATATTTGCTGGTATTTCTTGAGAGAAGGTTTAGGGGGAGAGAGGAGTAAAGCTGGAGCTGAATTTGTCAACAAGTAAGTTTGGTATTTCTTCTGGCTCAGTATAGGTGGCTCCATTAACAATGAGCTGTGCACAGAACTGTGTTCTGCCTTTGAGCATGCTGACATAGCTAAAGAATGCCTTGTGGTTGTCCTTGGCCTGGGAGGCCAAATTTACCTCACAATTGGCTTTGGTAGACTTTGTCTTCTGAGTTGTTTGTGTAGCTTGCTGAGTGTGCTTTTAACCTTCCGGTAGCTGCACCTTCTAGTTTTTGCCATGATTTTCTTCCTTCTTTTACACAGTCTACTGATGTGATTCCACCAGAGTGGCTTGTTTTTTTGAGTTAGCTCTTTACTTCTTCCTGGTGGGTACAGCTGCCTCTATGCAGCTATTAACATGCTTGTATAGGGTTTCTGTGAACAGTTCTGCATAGGTAGAAGTGTTCTCAGGGTTTATGGGGCTTGAAATTTTGCCAGGTTATCACTTAACCGTAGGAAGTTAGCCTTAGAGTACTTAATGAATATTCCAGGGTTAGCTGAGGTTCCAGGTTTTATTTTTACTTAAAAGGAGAATATTCCAGGGTTAGCTGAGGTTCCAGGTTTTACTTGTACTTCAAAGGGGACCATTTTGTGCTCTGAACTTACCAGAGAAGACACTACACTAGGGGGTGTGAAACACTCTCCCATATTAGGGAGGACCAAATCCAGTATGGTTACACTCTTGGTTGGTGTACTGACAATCTGGTCCTGGGAGTTTGTGTTTACAAAATCCAGGAATCTTTGTGCCTGTACATTTGGAGTCATAGATGATTCTCAGTTAACAGTGGGGTAATTAAAACTGCCTATGAATATGGTATCGGGTTGGATGATGAGTGTTTCCAATAAGTTTAAATACAAGTAACAGGTTTTCTGGGTCATAGAGACCTACAGATTGCAAGGAAGTGGTATGGGATTTTTCCTGTGGTGATTTGAATGTGGAGAAGATCAAGTGCATTGTCCTGTTTGACCAGCCTTGAGGTACATTTATTTTTGATGTAGATCGAGACACTTCCACCTCCTTTAATCTCTGTCTGTGTAGTAGCTGGTCTAATTCTGTGGAAGGCAGTACAACCTTGTATTGTTGGCTTTAAACCATATCTCAGTGACCACACATATATCAGCATTCTCTAGGGTGAAGAGAGCTTTTAGGGAGTGGAGTTTTTTGTTTATACTCCTAGCGTGGAGGGGTCCCTATCACATTATCAAATGCATTTTCACCGAACTGTAAATAGCGAATAGGCAAAATAGCGAAGTGGCTTTTCAGCTAATTCATTCCCTGGGAAAGAAGTTGCTTGCCCACTTCGTTAGTTTGCCGTGTTTTGCACTGTAGTGCGGTCACGGGAGTGCGGTCTCAGAGATTTCCTTATCCGGTATGGCTCCCGAACGTAAATGTGCAATAGTTACTGACCTTAGGGTTAGGATGCGGGTTAAGGCAAGTGCATATCTAGTAATATATTCTTAGGGTTAGAAGTAGGGTTTAGTTAAGTGTATATCTGTTTACTTTTGGGGGGGGTTAGAAGTAGGGTTAAGTTAGGTGGATATATGTTTTAAATTGTTTACTTTTTTATTTTGGGTTAGAAGTAGGGTTAAGGTAGGTGTGTATGTGTTTTAACTGTTTACTTTTTTTTTTTTTTTTTTTGGAACAGCGATTTCTTTCCCTCGGAAAGAAATCGCTGTTCTGAGCTGTCAATATTTTCAGCTTTCAGTGAAACGGGGTTGGTTGATCATCGTTCGTGATTTCCAGCGTTCGATGACGTGATATAGACCCGCGTGGAGCAGTAACACCTTCACACTTTCTTGGTTCTGATTTGCTATATCAGCAGTACTTTCAGTTAGGCACTGCCTAAAAAGTCATTACGGGGGAGGACAAGGTTTTACCTAATATTTGAAAGCCTAGGGAACAGGTGCAGACTATCCCTGGCAAAGCAGCATGGTCGGTTGACTATCTCCTTCCATGCTCACAAATACTGCAACCCCTTAGAATGACACCTTAAACTAAGCCAATTATTAAAGTAATTTATCTTTGCTCATATTGTGGCATCATCCTTGAAGAAGGTAAATTGCTACTCAATGCTTGCTCATACCAGCCAAGGATACATACTCCGAGAACTCCATGATGCCTCTCTCGTCATATAGTCTACGGAGATATAGTCTCATGTCATTTACACCCATATTGACAATGATTGAGTCATACTGGTACTTGCGGTCCAGTGACCTGAGTGCATGTGTAATGTGGCAGATATTGACCTCTGATAAGAAGCTGATCGTGACTTTCTCCTTAGTCTGGTGAGTGAGTCTCCAATAACTAGAATGTTGGACTGTGTGGTGGCTTGCCTTATGGGGTTAAAAGTAGATGCTCCATGAGATGTGGGTGTTTTTTTTTTTCCCCCGAAAGAGTGCATTCAAGGCTGCTGAGGGTATTTATTATGTTTACTTCATCTAGGAGGTCTTTAGGGTATAGGAAGGTTACATTTAAGTGCCTCAGCATATGTGGGTCTGCTTTGAATTGTCTGTGATGGCTGTAGCATGACTGACATTAAGAGTGGCTTTATATGAGAGCTTTGCCTCCAGTGACATTATTTAAATACATCTCTCACATATCATATCAGTTTTGTTTGAGAATTAACTGGTTGTCAGTAAACATGATGCAATTTCTATATAGCCTCAGGATGTCCATATCCACCAAGCTCGTAAAGGAGATAATGGGAAAGTTCATATCCATGGCAAAAGACCCTTTTTATTGGTTAGATGGTTGGAGTGTGAATATAAAGTAATGTCAAGATTATGCGGTTTGCAACTTTGAGGGCAGTGCTTGTCACTGCAGTCTAGTTCTCCTGTGTGCAACTAGTTAACAGTGAAATTTCAATGGCGCTTTTCAGGAAAAATGTCATCTCAAGGTGTCTGTCAATATGGGGCACTGCCAAACCTTTGGGGCAAACTAATAAGTAGACCATGATGATTTGTGGATGTAGTATTTAGGTATATATTATGAAGCTAGGTTATACAGCACCAAATCAAGCAGTACGTACTGAAAAGAAATAATTAGCTTGTCAAGAATGATGACAAGGGGAGTTGCATGAATGGCTACTGCCTGGCTACTACTAGTGTTGATCTCACCACAGCTTCATGATGCTGGGATACAATGTTCCATTGCTTCTTCTTTCACCAGAAGCAAAACAGTAGCACTAATTCCATGATGAGAAGCAGGCAACTTTGGTGATTAACAGTCTTGTCCCAGATGATGCAAGGATCTGTAGGCTTGTTCATAGGTGTGTATTAGTCTAATGGCCCTGGAGCCTTTACAAGCCTAGCCCACAGGATTACCCTGGCATCGTGCCACCTGACCTTAATTCCCAGTGCCTCTGTCGAGTAGAGCCAATGGAGTGATCCCGGGGTGAATTTTCTATTTCCCATCCACTCATCAAGACTTCTCTTGAAGAGGGCCAGTGAAGTGCTCTGTTTGACATGTATGGGAAGTCTATTCCATAGCATTGGCAGTCTCTGGGTTATGAACCTGTCCCCTCCAGCACATTGATGATTGCGGTAATGAGGTTGAGGTCTCTGTTATGGCCTTTTCCTGGTAAATGCCTTGAATAGCAAACAGACCAATCAGGAGAGTCAAACACAGACACTCACTGCCCAGTTAGAAACAGTCAGGAATCAATGCACTCTGCACCTTCTGTCACCAGGAACAAAATATAAGAACAAATTCCAAGCTGGCACCTATGAAGTAGTTATTAGTCGTTCCGACGATCAGCAAATTCCAGGAAATAATGTCCATACTCTCCTATGTGGAAATATTGTTAATTTTCATAATTACTAACAAGTAACTAGAAGTATCTCCAAAACAGAATGATATAAAGATATTGAGAATGAATGTTCCTGTATCACACCATGGCAATTCACACCACACCCTTTAATAAAATGTAGGCTGCTCAGTTATGAAAATATGAACATAAATATGAAAGTATGAATAATAAGTGGCAAACAGTGATCAATTTCTGTAAGTGCAAAACATCCTAGATTAACAATCTCAGTGTCATTTTGTTAATTACTCCTTGCCCTTTCTAATACTGCCTATTATTAACTGGTAAGTCACTTGGTAAAGAAATCAGCCCCCCAAAAGGACTGGATGCCATAAGGCTATGGGTGTTAACTGAAAGAATACAAAAAAGCTTTATAGGCTTGAATGAGTTAAAAGACCCAGGCAGTAGGCCTCAACTAGGCACTTATTCTACCTTTACAGATTAGGTGGCTCCATCAGGTATACTCCACAAGTTAGTTCCAAATGGACTTACACACCACACTTCCAGGAATTTTTATTTATTCATTTACTTATTTATGTATACAGTTTAACTGGGGTATAGCACTACTCCCATTGGACCATTTTCAGTCTTAGCCTAAAATGTGAACAGAGATCAAGTAGAAAAAATAATAAAGTTCTGGTCTTCAGTTCATTCCTCCTAATGAAGAAAAAAAACTTCCTCTGTTCCAAGCTACCACTTCTGATACTGCATTAATTGATGCTCAGTGCCTTGTTAACTGGCTAAAACAAACTCTTCCTGACTAAACAGTGTGGAAACTTCTAGGCTGATTTGGTGGTATTGATGGATAAAGCCCTGACTACAGGTCATATGATCCAGGTTTGATTAGTACTTTGGGAGCTAAAGGTGCAGGTAGAGAGGATTGGCACACACATAATGGGACGGGCTCACTTGGGACACTCTTGTATTGTTAATTTCCCTGATACAGATCAGGGAAACTACAAGTGTATGTATTTTTTCCGGGTGGGTAGAACTGCCCTGCTGATGATTGTCCCTTAGCAAAATGAGGCTTACGTGGCTGCCACCCACTGTACAACCCATTCACATGATGTTAATGGGCTCACTGAGTAGGAAAGATGTTCCTTGGCAGCAGTATGATACTGCCACTTGTGCCTTAATTTCCTTACTGGTCCCAAGCATAGATCAGAGTTAGTCCAGGGGAGACTAAGTTAAGTTTGGTAGATGTGGTGGAGGACAACAGTGTCTCATAGCAGCTGATGGACAGCTACGGGCAATGTAAAAAAAAAAAAACATACATACATACATATACACACACACACACACACACACACATGCGCATGAGCACGTGCGCACAGACGTGCACACACACACACACACACACACACACACACACACACACACACACACACACACACACACACACAGACACACACAGACACACACAGACACACACAGACACACGCACACACTCACAAAAACACTGTGGAAACTTTGCACTCTCAAGGCACACTTAAAGGTATGTACACTTTTTTCAAGCTCACCTTGTCACAACTCCATCCCCACTCAACACAAAAGTAATGGTTCTGAATTCATTCTGACTGCCCATCAATTTTTCTTTTGGCCTTTGGGGTTACTATACATTGAAAGGGTGATTGGTATAGCGCCCATCAGAGCAACTTTGTACTGCCACCAGTCTGCCTACTCAGCATTTGTAGAGGGGCACGGTCAGTTACCCAGCTGAAATGTATACCTAATAAATAATACTTCAGGGAAGGGAAGGCCCACTTGATTGCTAAACACACTCTCATGACAGAATTTTTCTTTTCTGCACTGCTCAACTTACTGCTGAAATAGCACGCTGGGTGTGCCTCACTTTGAATCTTGAGGTAGTACTACTGCCAAACCTAACTCTGATTCATAGGTATACAATGTAAACTGACTAGAAAAATACAATAGTCATTACCATAGGCTACATTAACCAGCACAACCAACAGCTGCCACAGTTGCAGCAGTTTTTGGTCCAGCTCTACACTTGAATCAATGAGATTACTCAGTATGTCTTCCATAACTGGGAATGTCATGAAGCAGAACAAGAAGAAAATAATTCATCGTTTGAAAAGCCTTGTAACAATAGCAATAGTTCTATAGGGAATTAGTAGCCTAAAATACAATGCACTTGGCTAAAGAGGTATTGTGAGGAATGGTATATGGCAACTCTTTGGCCAACTTTGGCCATGGCCTCAAGCTTAATGCCAAAAAGTGCAGTGTCATCCACTTTGGTAAAAACTGTACCCATGAACTACCACATAGGCAGCAATCTACTTAACACCGAATGTGTGATAAGAGACCTTGGGACCCAGGTGGACAGTAGTCTCTCCTTTGACAGTGACATCGCCACAGTAGTCAGGAAGTCCTTCTACATGGCACACTTCATCATAAAAGGGTTCTCTCATCCAGGAAAAAAGAGGTCATTGTCCCCCTCTACTCGACACTCACTAGACCCATTATAGAGTACAACGCCCCTTTTGGAATGTACCTCAAAAGACATCTGCAGCAGCTGGAAAGGCCACAGAAGTACTTCACAAAGAGGATTACTGGCCTCAAACAAATGCCCTACACTGACAGTCTCAAAAAACAAACTCCAGCTTTACTCTGTAGCATATCACCTACTCCAAGGTGATCTCTGCCTAACATATAAAGCTATGTCAAACCCAGAGCTGTTGGACATGCTACACCTAAAGAAATCCCAATCCCTCCGAGCTACACACTCTAGGGACCTAAACCTTGTCACCACAATAAACAGGACATGCTGGAGGGATAGATTCCTGTCCCAGAGACTTCCCATGCTCTGGAACAGGCTACCCATCTATGTCAAGCAAAGTTCTTCATTAGCACTCTTCAAGAAAAATCTTGATGAGTGGATGGGAAATAGGAAATACACCCCAGGGATCACTTCTGTGTCTCTGCTCGACAGTGGCACAGGAAAATAATTTTCTTGGGTGGCGTAAGCCAGGGAACCTTGTTGGCTAGGCTTAGTAGCCCTTGGGACAATAGCCTAGTATCTAACTATGAACCTATGAACTGTATATGTGCACACTAGCAGTGTAAGTTAATGGAACCACTGGAAGCACCCCTTTATATACAACACATGTTTAATCAAATTTTCACAGAATAAACAAAATTAATAATGCACATGGCTTTCATTTCAAAAGAAAAATAAAGTAATAATTTTCTTAATTTCTATCAACTATTTACAGTCCTATACACCTGCTCCAAGAAACAGGCTGTCTTTTAGAAGTTGCAGGCTGTCGGGTTCAACCAGGCCCCAAATCCAGCTCTATAGTCTGGGTGATTCCTTCACATAAAATTCACAAATTAACAATGACTGTGCTATTGTACAGCACATCTCAAAGGTCTTTTAGGCAAACTCCTGCTCACCACTTCTGTACCTCCAAAAAAGGAATTAACTTACTGTCTTGCTGTTGCAAGCTAATACTTGATGTACATTATTAACTGGCAATCAGTGCATTGTTAACTGGCAAATGCACACTATTTCTAACAATGAGAGAACTCCTGGAGAGTCCAAAGGTTAAAACAGATAACTGATAATGTACGCCAGATACAGCAATTTAGACCCACCTGAAATCCTTGACAATGGGAATGTCAAGATAGGTGTCCTTTATATCTAGCTTTACCATGAAAGCTAGAGGTGAAATAGAACAAAGAGCTAAGAAAGATCTAGCACAACTTCAAGGATCAGGGCCGGTGTTAGGATTTTGGGGGCCACCAGCAGATGTGAAGTTGGGGGCCCCCTAGGCACTTCCAGTCTATTTATCACCCTGTTGCTGATACCCTTTCTAAGCCACCTTTTAGTTCATGCTGCAAAATAACTGACCTGTAACTACAATGCTCTTAATTACAACAGGCCTGTGTACCACACTACATTGGCCCATCCCACAAAGCGACATTTACAGTTACTGGAATTTAGTCGCACCAATGGTGCATTGTAGGAACTCTATGTGCAGGTCTGGACGCCCTAGGCCTACTGTTTCAGCCAGCCAACACACACACACACACACTATACCGTCCAATCTTCCCCCGATCACCCCCCCCCATCTTGAGCTTCCCATGCTATGTACATTACCTTTTTCTTCCTTTTCTCAAATTTTGCTTTATTCTTCAACTTTTTCAAGAAGCCATATCTTCCTATATGCTCTGAAGTGCATTTTAATTTTTTTCTTTTTACACAACCTTTTCATCCAGTGATAGCTTGAACAAAAATTTTGATTAAGGAAAGAAACGGTGTTGCTGTTCAGCTTTCATTTTCCTTGCATCCTTTCAAAACACCTTTCCTGACCAAGTAAACACAGTAATAACCATTTCGGAAATAATTCAGTTAAGCCAGAGCCACCAAAGCCATTGGGTTATGCATGTTCTGAAATACATTTAGAGCATTTTCCCAACTTTTTAATCCAGGTTGTACCAAAGGCTTAATGTTCAAAGATGACAAAATAGTAACTCACAATAAACTAACAAGCCAACTGTTGTCTGAATATACAGGTCCTATCTTGGAAATACCTTCCTCCCTAACCCTCCAAAAAAAGATTGCCTATGCATCCCCCTGGTGTTAGACTGGAATGAAGGCAGAGGTTTAGATTTCCACAGTCATGTATTTCAAGTGACTGCTGACATACATATACATCGCATGCCTTCTCATTCCTCAACCCCAACTTTCAAAGGCAGCTACCTGCATACATGCCTTAAGTGCGAAATAACAACTTTGTTGCTCCTATACAGTATACTACCCCGGCACAAATTATAGTAACCTTATCTGTACACCTTTGAGGTCTGTCAGAAAAGTAAAAGAAAAAGAATGAACACACTGTACTCAGCCCAAACACAAGCTATAATAAGCTCATGTGCACACCTGTAAGGTTTGATTGTGATGACAATTAAAGAATAACCACACTGTCCACACACACACAGACATAACCTACAGCAGTTTTCTGTTCACACACATCTGAGTAGAGCTGGTTTTAGAATGGGCGCAGCTGAGGGCAGAGGCCATTATCAGATTTATCCTAACAGGGTCATATTAAACCACTGTTCAGGTTAAAGAGCATAATCAGAAAATTAATATGTTTTTCCTCCTCATTTTCCCCAACCAGCAACAGCTTTTGTGGGGCTCCCACACAGTCCAGGATGATTAAGGGATCCCCATGTTTCCATTTATACAGTCTGGGGAGTGAGGGCTCCAAGACTCTTAGAAGATCTAAGTGTCTGAATGTTCTGTGATATATTTTATTCATTAATTTTGAAACATAATTACTTGTTAGCTACATTTTAACTGATACCAGAAGAATAATGTCTGTGTCTTGGCATTACTGGGTGTGTGCACAGATAAAAATCACTGATATTTTTTACTCACACACACACACACACACACACACACACACACACACACACACACACACACACACACACAAGTGCACATACATATACACAAGCACGCATAAGCTACAGCAATACTAGTTCTGTACTTATTTCAGCAAATAGCAATACACTGTGCAATACTGGTACTGTCACACCAGATCAGTGACTGCAATTATGTAGTCATCAAACAGCAGCAGGGGTAAGTCACTTTTATTTACCGTCCCTAATTTTCCTCATAGATTTATTTGCTCTGTCCTTTATAAAAACTTTGGTTTGCTTGTAAATCATTCAGGATTACAGATAGTCAATAAATCCATGCATCAGAGTTTTATACTTATTTGTCCAAAAAATGAAAGCTGATGAAAAAGGTGTTATACTATTAACTTTTTAATTTAATTACTGTAGTGTTTGGAACATTTTCATGATTTTGAGTATTGCAATGAATTCTTCTACAAAGAAGTTTAAAGTTGCAGTAGCTGGTGTTCTGCCAGTGTTTATAAAACTCCCTGAAAAAGAAAACCATGCCTGAAGATCAGAAGCATCAGCTTTTCTTAAAATTCAAGGTTTGCACTGAGAACAATCACTCTGGGCCGCTGATCTCTCTGGTGCTTACCTTGTTTATGTTCATTATCAGCTTTATCCTAACAGGGTCATATCACAGACCTGTTTAGGTAAAAGAGCATAATCAGGGAATTAATAAATTTTTCTTCTCGTTTTTCTCCAACCAGCAGCAGCTTTTGTGGGGCCCCCCCACACACAGTCAAGGATGACTAAGGGGCCCCCTTGCAGCCACAGATATTGCAGGTACCTAAAGTTCGCTATGTTGTTAGTTTTAGTGGGCTGAATGTCCACTAGCAAAGTTTAACTAAGCCAAGGGTACTGTGTCAGTGGTAAAATATTTAATGGAATTGTGAAGCCTGTTGCTTGATAAAACCCTGTTACTATAACCAGAAATATCTTTGAATTTTAAAGGAGCTATAAATATGAGTTATTACAGCTGTGGTGGTGCAGCGGTAGCGTTGATGCCTCGCAGCAAGAGGTTCTCCCATTCGATTCTCGGCTGGAGTGCAGAGAGTGCCTTCTGTGTGGAGTCTGCATGTCCTCCCTGCAGTTGGGTGGGCATTCGAAAGACATGCGTAAATGGGCATGCCTTCGCTGAAGGTTGAATGTCGAGCTGGCACCTCGGCGTTCGTGAAAATCTACTGCCAATCACTAGCGGACTGGAGTTCCGCTGTGGCGACCCCTAATCAGGAAAATCCGAAAGACAACAACAACCCAACTGGTTTATTAAGTACACAAGACTGTTGTACTAGCTTTTGTTGGTTTGATAGACCTGTTGCAAAATATCAGGGTAAGGCAACCTGTTGTGGTCAGCGACCACAGGGTTCACTGGTGCCTAAAACTGGCTATGTCAAGGATCATTCTGCTTTGGGAACTAGAAAAAATCTTGAATTAAATACTTTGCTTGGGAGATTGGAAGGCACAGGTTCTATGACTCCCAGAGACAACATGTGGTATAAAATGGGAGGAAATACAGACCTGGTTTCCTTGACAAGAGGGAAACCCCTGGTGAGGAGGTAGGGATTCCCATTGCCAAGTAAAGTTCCATCGGATTACATTCAGAACTCAAATGTCTGAAACAATTTGACACCATGAGGGAAGATGAAGTCTCAGGAGGCATGGAAAGTCTGCCATTGTGGGAAGGGGAACCTGAACAGGAGGACAGTCATGCAGACTGGGAGAACAGCTCTTGACTTTTAAGGGGTTTTCCTTTCTTTTTTGAGCCTCTGTTTCATTATTGTTTTAAAACCCTGATTGCTGTCTCCTTGTTGCTCAAAAAAGAAAGACAAAGTGAGCTGAAGAGGAGGGAAAATTACTACTTGGTTTGAAAAAGGAGGGTTGAAAAATCTGTCACTCGTTGAATGTGTTTTCCCCTTTCATCACACTTCTTAGGCACCCCAGTTGCAAAAGGGCCAGAGTTTTTTGTATCTAAGGGAGAATTCAAAATCTTAAATTTAACATAATCAAGGAGATTTTGAAAATGAAGCCAACCATATCTCCTCAAAACTGATCCAGAAACAGCAGCTCTGGAGGAAGAATCAGTATCACAAACACGCTTTAAAATATGCTTAGTCACATGAGAAAGAGCTGTCACAGAAGCATTTAATTTCCTTACCTCATAAGAAGAGTCACCAGTGAAATCTGTACATTCTCAATAAGTACCAACAGAAATGTGACAGTTTAAAAATTTGGAAGTTAAAGTACACTAAGAGTACATTTTCTTACAAAGCTTAAACACTGCTGATCCCATCTTTGTCAGGCAAACCTGTTTAGCAGAAGTAGTTCTGGAGAGAGAAATAACTGCTGGGTCTGCTTTAGAATAAAAAAACAGGTACTTGTGTGTCTGTGGTACTTTACACAACTTATCTGTTTTCTTGGGCTCTACAGTCTGACCATCAAGTAAGCTAAAAGCAGTGAAAACATTCTCTAAGGCAGCCAAGACAGGACAGATAGTTTCAGCTTTAGGCATCTCTTAACTGTAACAAATATAATATATTTTTTCTGCCAAAGGAACCTTATTCTGGTCCCAATGAAAAAAAAAAAACCCTCATATTACATACAGTACTAGCAAAATAAATCTCTTCAGCAGTGAAATGTGATGATATACTTTCCTCATAATCAGATTGCTCAAACGGAGTCATCCACCTGCAATGCAATGACTGAAGTTTCCTGTCAGAAAAGGAAGGAACTCTTTTCCTTTTCCTGCCTAAAGAATCAGTAGAAGAAGAGGGGGGGGGGTGGATATATTCCCTGGCAATTCTTCCCCTGAAACTGACAAAAGTGAATCTCTATTGCTCAGCCAGGGTACCCCTACAACCACAGAGAACATGGCTAACCCCCAGTCTTTCATGGACGAGAAAGCTACATTAAAAGGACTGGGGAGAGATGGGCAGTCTGAAGAAAGAAAATCAGCTACAGCAGTCACTCACCAGTGACTGAGTCAGAATACGAGCAGGTATGACATCCAAAGACTCCTTTATAAACTTCTTTTTGCATGCAGGAGAACGTGCTACTGTGCCAAACAGAGGCTGTTCCATAGGTAAGCTGTGGAAGAGACACTGAAAACAACAAACTAAGCCGGGGTGAATCTGTGATGTGAAAGGCAGATAACAAGTGGTTCTGAGGTAGGTAAACCACTGCCAGTCTCCCCACAAGCACAGTACCCTGTCTCAAGAACATAAAACTTTACAGTCAAAAGTAAAACTTTTACTGGAGACTTGAAAGATGGCTGCACACTGATTAACAGGTTGATTTGAAATCTCTCAGTGTAAAAGAAGAAAATGAGGAAAAAAGAATCATTGAAACTGTCAGGGTAAAATCCAGTCACTGCCCAGTAATTACTCTGCCTGGATACCAGCACAGAAGAAATTAAGAGGACATGAGAGAAAAATCAACCAAAAAAGAACTGAAAACTCTGGATGGGAAGAATCCTGAAAAACACCAAAAAGCAGTTCCAAGTTTTAGCTTTGGTACAGGAGGTGGCTTCCAGTAATTCTTAAGAAAAATAAATCAAATGTACTCAGAGGTGTTTAAAATATCTGAAACAGTGAAGAAGTGCACCAACTCAGACTGAAAAAATAGAAGGTGCTTTAAGCTATTCAAATAAACTGAAATAACTGAAAAAAAATCAAGTGCTGAAACAAAAAGCTAGCTTTAGTATGAAGCTTTTCAAGAAGAGCTGTTTCAAAACAGTACAGGCAGAAGATAGGGCATGCAGTGAACACCAGAGATTTTTGGCTGTACTAGAGAAAAGAATAGTTGTGTAATATCTTACCATAACCTTAGATGTCCTTCTCTTCCATGTTGCAGTATTCATTACAGTAGGGATATGGCTGCCTGCAGCACCATACATCCGGCCAGTACACCAAAGTCTTCAGTAAGGGGTACGTGCGACATAGCATGCTAGTGCCATAAACCGACGTCGGCTATAAATGTGACGTCTGCACGTATCCAAGTCAGGACTGACTGCCGCAGAAGATGAGGCTGAATGAACAGAAAGCATTCCAGCTAAACAAGACTATAGGCAGGAGCCTATACGGAAAACAAAAAAGGCTCTACCTGGGACTATGAGAAAATTCTACATATAGTAATATAACCAACACCAAGAAAACACCTCTACCAAACTATATAACCATAAAACCCCAAAAATAAAGGATGGAGGGGAGGAGCGGGTTCTGAATACTGCAACATGGAAGACAAGGACATCTAAGGTTATGGTACGATTTTACACAACTATTCTATGTCCTTCTATTCTCGTGTTGCAGTATTCATTACAGTAGGGAGAGTATCAAAGCTATTAGGTATTCCTGTGGGTGGCTGGTGCAGGAGAAGAGTCCAGGAGACCCTTCAGAATAGATACCTGGCAAAGCCAGCTCTGGATCTGGATATTAAATCCAGTTTGTAATGCTTGGTGAAGGTGTGAACAGAAGACCAGGTAGCTGCCTCTAGAATGGTGGCATGGTCCATGCCTTTGAAAAAGAGCACAGAAGAAGCTGCAGCCCTAGTGGAATGAGCCTTTAAGTCATGGCAAAAGGAGATGGCCTTTGAGATCCATGAAGCTATGGTCTGTTTAGAGACTGCTCCACCTACGGCTCAAGGGTGAAAGGAGTCAAATAGCAGGTCTGACTCTCTGATGAACTTGGTTTTATCTAGGTAGAATCTGAGCTGCCTGTGTACATCTAAGGAATGAAGGCTGGCTCGAAGGGGGACATAGTCAACTTTTCTAGTACAAAATTAAGGTCCCAAAGTGGTGGAACTGGTTTCCTATGAGGTCTGAGATGTAGAGCCCCACTAAGGAACAATTTAACCTCTAGCCTGGATGCTAAAGGGGGAAGCATAGGTAGACAAGCAGAAATAGCAGACAAATGTACCTTTACAGAAGAGTATGATAATCCAGAGTGCAGTAGTTCGCACAAATAAGCAAGGACCATAGGCACTGGGACTGCCAAAGGGTTCTGTATTTTCTTGAAACACCAACTGGAAAAACATTTCCACTTTGCAATGTAATTTTTTCTTCTGCTAGGTTTCCTGGCCTCCTTGTAGGACTTTAATTATATCCTCTAAGTATTGGTGGTGAAAAGGGATCAAATGTTTATCAACCACAGGGTCAAGTTCAGGTTGTGAAGCTGTGGGTGTATCAGAGATTCCCTGTCTTGCGTGAGTAGATCGAACCTTTGAGGTAATCTATGGTGATTGCCCCTGGCTAGCTGAAATAAAAGAGGGGACCAATGCTGCCTTAGCCAAAAGGGGGTCACCAGTAGCATTTTTGGTCTGTCTTTCTGAATCTTCAGTAAACTTTCTGAATAAGAGATATCAGGGGGGAAGGCATGCAGGTACATCTTTCCCCAAAGGAAGGAGAAGGTGTCCACTTTCCATGCTTGTGGATGGGGTAGCCTTGTGCAAAAAAGGGGTAGCTGTCTGTTCTGGGAGGAGGCAAACAGAGCTATGTTTGGAGTGCCCCAGTTGTGTACAATGTCCAGAAACACCTCCCTGTGTAACATCCATTCGTGAGAAGGTGCCATGGTTCTGCTTAGAGTGTCTGCCAATACTTTTCTCTGGTTGGAATATGAACAGCCAGTAGGTAAAGTAACAGAAAACTGGCGAGATTCAACATCTGAACTGCTAGAGAGCATAGAGGGTAGTATTTTGACCCCCCCTGCTTACTGACATACCATAGCACAGTCATGTTGTCTGTGATGACTCTCAGTGTGCCTGGTAGCAGGAACTGCTGAAAGGTCTGCAGAGCCACGAGTAAGGCTCTCATTTCTTTTATGTTGATGTGATCCTGTAGTCTGTTCAAGGACCACGTGCCCTGCGCCTTGTGCTGACTGGAAGAGAGATGCAGCACAGCTTCCCAAACCAGGTCTGAGGCGTCTGTGTAGAGATGCTGTACTGGGGTTGGAATTTGCAAGGGGACTCCCTGACTGATGTGAATTTGTGAGATCCACTAGCCGAATTCCTTTTTCAGACATGGCAGAAGAGGAAAGGTTGGCTCTAGGATTGAAGGTGTTGGCACCAGAGATTTTTCAGACACCACTGAAATTTCCTCATGTGAAGTTTGGCCAGTGGAAGCATAGGGATCAGGGAAGCCAAAATGCCCTAGGAGCTTCAGGAACTGTCTGGCTGTCAAGGATAAGAGGGTAAGCAGGGATAGGAGGTACTGAAGCAAGCTGTCTATTTTTTGTTGGGGAATGAAGGCAGTCATTAGAACTGTCTGTATCCTGCAACCCAGACAAGTTATGTCCTGGGTGGGGGTGAGCTGAGATTTTAGCAAAGTTAGAGTGAATCCGCAAGTTTCTAGGATGCTGGAGACCAGATGCAGATGTAGTGTTAAGGAGTGAGGGTCCCTGTGAAGAATGAGGAGATCATCTAGACATAGATGAATCTGAACTCCCAACAGCCTGCAGTGAGCTATCAGTGGGGCTAAACATTTTGTAAAGACCCTGGGTGAAGTAGAGAGACCAAAAGGCAAGGCAGAGAATTGAAAATGAGAGGAGCCTATCGAAAAACATAGGAATTTTCTGCATGAAGGATGAATAGGAATATGCAGATAAGCATCTTTCAGATCCAGTGAGACCGTGTAAGCCTGAGGTGGGATAAGAGGCAGTAATGTCTACAGAGAAATGATCTTGAACGTGGGTACCTTGAGGAAGAGACTGAAGTAAGACAGGTCTAAGATTGGTCTCCAAGGACCGTCTTTTCTTGGAACCAGAAACATTCTGGAATAGAAACCCTTGTCCATGTGCTCTGGAGGAATTGGCTGGATAGTGCCTTGAATTAAAAGTGGTCTTAAGATGGGGTTGAAGAGTTGAATTTGAGTTTTTGGTGGTTGTGGAAAACCCTGGAAAGATGGGAGAGCCCACCAAGCCATGAAATATCCATACTGGATGATGGATAACACCCACTGGTCGTTAGTGAACTTCTACCAAGAGGGGAGGGATAGAGTGAGGCGTAGGGACAGAGGGGTGTGACAAGGCAGCTTGTCTTGAGTCACAATGGGGGAGCTCTGTCTTGACCAAGTTGCCTAGGAAAGGAAGGAGTGGAGGCTGCACATGTCCTAAGGGTAGTAGCTTGGCTAGAGTGTCTCCTTCCCCTAGACTGAGTGGTAGGAGGAGTAGACTACCTCTTAACAAAAGAAGTCTTTGAGGGTAGTTTCTATGGTAACTAGGAATAGGTGAAACAAGAAGATGTTTCAAACTCTGGACCTTTCTCTTGTAAGGATTTAAAAAGCTCAGCAGAAGCAGCCCCGAATAATGCAGAGTTATCTAGGGGGGCATCTAACAGCTTAGCCTGAAAATCAAGGAGTAAAGGCTGTAATCTAAGCCATGAATACCTTTGAAGGACTGAACCAGATGCAGCCGACCTAGAAGAAGCCTCCACAGCATCATAACTACACTTGGAGTGCCTGGTAACTTGAGAAGCTGTTGAAAGCAGATTTGTGAGTTGAGTCTTAGTAGGGGAGTCAGTAAGATCAGATACCAAAGAGGAGGCCTTGGCTAGAGTGTCTAGTACAAATTGTGCCATGTGAGTTTGATAATTTAATGCTCTTATGGAGAGGATAGAAGATATATAAATCTTTTTATCCTGTCTATCCACAAATCTACTCACTCTGTCTGTAGGGAAGAGAGAAGTAGAGGGTAGCTGCCTGGATGATTTGTCTGCAGAGACTGCTACAACAGTGGGGTCTGCAGGAGGGTTTCTGAAGAGAAGCTGAGAGTGAGGGGGAAAGAATAGTTGTGTAAGAACTTACCATAACCTTAGAAGTCCTTCACTTCTATGTTGCAGAATTCATAACAGAAGGGAGTCGCTGCTTGCAGCGCCACCGTCCAGCTAGTATACCAAAGTCTTTGTTTCAGGAGGGTACGTGTGATGTCTCTTAACAGGGCCATAAACCGACGTTAGGTATAAAAGTGACATCTGCACATACCCTCATCAGGACTGTTTTGCCACATAACAGCAGTGCTTGTGAGGTTTGACCAGGAGGGTCCTAATATGAGACCCATAGACCTACATGTAGGCCAGTCCCAGGGCAGTAGGAAGACTGTGTAGGTTGAGACCAGGGGAGATGATGGCAATGTGCCCACAGATGATACCTGGGATAGTAGTCAGAAAGAGACAGGAGGTAGGTGGGTGGGACTGAATGCTGCAACACAGAAGAGAAGGACATCTAAGGTTATAGTAAGCTCTTACACAACTACTTTATGTCCTTCTACTCTGATGCTGCAGTATTCATAACAGCAGAGAGAGAACCAGAGCTTTAAGTATGAACCTGGGAGGAGGAAGGGGTCCTGTGGTCAAGCAGACCCTGTAGGAAAGTCCTGGCAAATCCTGCTCTAGCACGGGATGCTATGTCCAACTTGTGTTTGGTGAAGGTGTGTACTGAGGTCCAAGTAGCTGCTTCTAAAATGGAAGAGGAGTCTTTGCCTTGGAAAAAGGCAATAGAGGAAGCAACTGCTCTGGTCGAATGAGGTTTAATATTACCTTGTAAGGATTTCCCATGGTGGGAGTAGCACAAGGAAATGGACTTAAGAGATCTATGAGGCAATGGTTTGCTTTGAGATGGCTTTCCCTAGGGCTCTGGGATGGAAGAAAATAAATAACTGATCTGACTTCCTGATATCTTTGGTTTTGTCTAAGTGATATCAAAGTTGTCTGTGTCCATTCAGGGAATGTAGGGTCCTTTTCTGAGGCATTTTGTGGATGAGAATTAAAAAACTGGTAGGTTAATGGATTGATTCAATAAGAGTTCATTAATTACCTTGGCCATGAAGGAAGGGTTGGTCCTGAGGACTACTCTGTCCTTGTGGAAAACAAGGTAGGGAGAGGTGGCCATAACAGCTTGGATCTCTGAGACCCTCCTGGGGGAGGTGAGGGCTACTAGCAGGACTATTTTCAATGTGCATAATTTCAGGGAGAACAGAGTGTGCTGATTCAAAGGGGGGTGAGGTTAGCTTTTCTAATACAAAGTTTAGGTCCCACGGAGGAGGGATGGGTTTTCGTGGGTGTTTGATGTGGATGACTCCCTTCAGAAATAGTTTGACTTCCAGTCTGAATGCCAGGGGGGGTAAAATGGGCAAACAGGCAGAAATAGCAGACAAATGAACTTTGAATGAAGAATATGTTAGTCCTCATTGGAGTAGCACAGACAAGTAGGATAGGAACCTTGGTATGGGGGTAGTGAGGGGGGTCCTGGTTCTTTTTATGACACCAATTGCAGAATCTGTGTCACTTAGCTACATAGTTTCTCCTAGTGCTAGGTTTTCTGGCCACCTGCAGAAGAGGTGTCTGTAAGGGATTAGAATCCTATCACACGTAAGGTCAATTTTAGTTTGTTTACTGTGGGTGTAGCAGGGATCCCTTGTTCTGTGTGAGTAGATCTAGACGGTGGGGTAACCTGTGGTGATTGCCCTTGGCTAGAGAATGCAGAAGGGGAAACCAATGTTGTCTTGGCCAAAAGGGGGTCACCAGTAGGATTTTTGGTTTGTCCTTATGAACTTTTAGGGAGGACTATTTGAATTAAGAGTGAAGAGGGGGAAGGCATACAGGTACACCCCCCCCAGGAGAAAGAGAAGGCATCTACTTTCCAAACTTCTGAATGTGGGTTTCTTGTGCAGCAGTTGGGCATCTGCCTGTTGAGTGGCCTGAGTATCAAGTCTAGGAAAACCTCTCTCTGAAGCATCCATTCGTGAGAGGGGGCAGTGGTTCTGCTGAGTGTGTCTGCCATAACATTCTGTGCTGAGGGGCTATACATGGCTAATAAGTGGACCCTGAAAGAAGCGGTTAGATTCCATATCTGGATGGCCAGGCTGCACAGTGGGTAGGACCTGGCCCCCTCTTGCTTGTTTATGTACCACAGGACAGTCATATTGTCTGTGATTACTTTTAGGGTTCCTGGCAGGATAGAAGGCTTGAATGTTAGAAGGGCTAACAGCAGTGCCCTCATTTTCTTGATGTTGATGTGGTCCTTTTTCATTAGAGTAGACCATTTTCCTTGTACTGAGAGGTGCTGCTGGTTTGTTTGTAGCACTGCACCCCAGCCCAGATCTGAAGCATCTGTGGACAGCTGTTGTTGTGGGGCTGGAATCTGAAGGTGGGTCCCCGGGTTGCTCTGCATTGCAGATATCCACCACTGGATCTCCTTTTTTGGCACAGGAGAAATGGGAGTGGAGAGTCCAAGGGTTGGGAGTGTTGGGTCCATATGTTTTTTAACACCCATTGAATTTTGCGCATGTGGAGTTTTGCCAAAGGCAGCATGGGTATGAGGGATGCCATGTGGCCTAACACTCTCAGGAAATCCCGAGCTGCCAGGGTGTTTTGGGTAAAGATCTGATTGAAGTACAGGCAGAAATCCTGAATACTTTGGTCTGGGATGAAGGCTTTCATGCAGTCTGTGCAGAGTCTGCACCCCAGGAAAATCATGTCCTGTGAGGGGATCAGATGAGATTTTTCTACATTTAGCATGAACCCCAGAAGAATGAGGGTGTTCAACAACTGTTGTAAATGAAGAAGTAGGAGTTGGTGGTCTTGATGAAGGATGAGTAGGTCGTCTAAGTATGGTAATATTTGTATACCCTGGGTCCTGCAATGAGGGGGTAGACACTTTGTAAACACTCTTGGGGCAGTGGAGAGACCAAAAGGCAATGCAGAGAATTGAAAATGACAGCAGCCTACTGGAAATCTGAGGAATTCCCTGTAATCTGGATAAATGGGGATGTGGGGGGAGGCATCCTTGAGATCTAGTGCTACCATGAATGCCTGGGAGGGGATCAGAGGCAAGAGAAGTGGTAAGGTGATCATTTTGAAACTGGGAACGTGGAGGAAGTTTTTTAGAAAGGATAGGTCGAGGACAGGTCTCGAAGGACCCTCTTTCCTTGGTACCTGAAACATTCTGGAATATAAACCTGTGTTTCTTTGAGGGGTGGGGACTGGTTCTATGGTGCCTGGATTTAGAAGTTGATGAATGATGGGTGGGGAACAGGTGGATTTGTTTTTTTGGTGGTTGAGGAATACCTTGGAAAGGTGGGAGCATCCACCAAGTCATGTGATATCCTCTCTGGATGATGGAGAGGACCCACTGTTCTGCAGTTAATCTCTGCTAGGAGGGAAGGGAGAGGGTGAGGTGAAGGGATAAGGGTGTTGCTGGATGCAAGGGGGGGGGGTGAGTCACAGTGGAGGAGGCATGGATTGGTCAGGCTGACTCTGAAATGGTGTGGTAGAGGAGCTGGAGGGAAATCTGGGAGTATAAGTCTTCCTCAGCTGTCTATGTCCCTTTGATTGTGGCAATGAATGAAAAGATTGCCTTCTAACAAAGAAGGGCTTCTGAGGGTAATTCCTATGATATCTAGGAATAGCGGACACCAGAAGGTGTTTGGGGTTCTGTAATTCTTTACCCTTCTCTTGGAGGGACTTGAGAAGCTTAGCAGAAGCTTGCCCGAAAAGGGCCTTATTGTCTAAGGGGTGCATCCAGTAGTTTAGTTTGAACATCCATGGGGAGGGGCTGAAGCATTACCCAGGAGAAATGTTAAAGTATTGATCCAGAAGCTGCAGCTTTGGATGAAGCTTCCACAGTATCATAACAACACTTAATAGAGTGCCTGGTCACTTGGGATGCTGTGGAGAGGAGTGAATTTAATTGTGCTCTGATAGGGGAATCTTGAACCTCAGACAGAAGGGTAGAGGCTTTAGAAATGGTATCTAGAACATACCTTGTCATGTGGGTTTGGTAGTTCAAGGCCCTAATGGCCAGAGTGGAGGAGGTATACACCTTTTTTCCTGTCCTGTCCATAAATTTACTGTCTATCAGTTGGGTAAAGAGCAGTAGAAGGTAGTTGTCTGGATGTCCTATCTGCAGAAACAGCTATAACAGCTGGGTCTGTTGGAGGGTTCCTGAAAAGAAACTGTGTGTCTTGGGGGATCCTATAAAATCGGTCAGGTCATTTAGCTGCTGGGGGGTGGGAGTCAGAAGACTGTGAAGCAGCTAGGAAGGCATCCAGAAAGGCAGGCAGTAAGGGAGGCACAGCTGAGGGAGATGGTTGCTCCCTTTGCAAAAGATTGAAGTACCTTTTCTTGGTGTCTGAAACCTCAGAGGCCTGCCACTTAAAATTTTCCCTCATAAGGGAGATAGTATCCCCATAGCTGAATTCTTCTCCTGGGGATCCAGGACGAGTCCTCCTCCTCTGAAGTAATGAATTCCTTGGGGGATTCAATTTGTGTTTCATAGGAGAAGGACTCCTCAGAAGAGAAGTAATCTTCCTCAGACACATGGAGTGGTGGTTGAGGCGTGAGAGTAGGAGGGAGTTGCTGTGTTTGTAATGCCTGAAAGGCCTTAAACAGACTTTGAGAGAAAGATTCCCAACTAGGCATCTGTGAAGGCTCGGAGTGCTTGTTTTTTTGTTTTCTTTTCAAGGGGATTGTAGGAGCAGTCAGAAGAGAAGCGGACATCGGCCTAGCATGAATTGGAGGAGCAGGGGCTTCTGAAAATGCAAGCCGTGGTTCCCCTCCACCTTCAGACTCTGATGGCTGATTTACCTCAGCAGATGTACCTTCGGTATCCTGCACCCCAGCTTCCATTAAGGTTCCTGGGCCTGCTTTGGTAACCATGTCTGAACGGACTCCAGGCCTGCTTGAACTCCTGAGGCACAGCCTGGGATTCCGGCCTAACTTTTTTCGCCTTCTTCTGAGGCGGCACATCGGATGGGCCTACTCCTCCTTCCATGCCTAATGCCAAGCGCTGGATTCTTTGGTTCTCAAGATATAGATTCAAAGCCGCTAATCGGATACGTAGAGTCTTGGGGATGAACGACTTACAAATTGAACAGGATGTATGGTCATGGGCCTCGCCTAGACAAAAAACATACTTATTGTGTGTGTCCTTGTAAGGAATTTGTCTCCCACAAGCACACTTCCCTTTCCTAGCTGACATGTAAGTCTAAACAGTAAGCAAATTAAGCAAGAAAACCCACAGGGAACTTATCTGTAATGGTCAAAAGCGGTCATCTGGTTTTCAACGATCTGGAATTCAGTCGTCTGAAGAAACGCGATGTAGAAGTGGAACTGGGAAACAGGTGTCCGATGAGCACTGCGGCAGAAAAATTCTGATGAGGGTACGTGTAGACGTCACTTTTATACATAATGTCGGTTTATGGCCCTGGTAAGAGACGTCACACGTACCCTGCTAAAACAAAGACTTTGGTACACTGGCCAGACAGTGGCGCTGAAACCAGCAACTCCCTATTGTTATGAATACTGCAACATTAGAATAGAAGGACATCTTCATAAAAACTATCAGGTCTCTTGGAAGTTGGAGGTTGAGACTCAGGAGCCTGGGAGGCTGCCTGGAAGGCATCCAAAAAGGTTGGCTGCCCAGGAGGGACAGCAGAGGGGGAATGCTGGTCATCTGCAACAGTTCAAAATACCTTCTTTTAGTGTCAGAAATTTCTGAAACATCCCATTCGAAATATTGTCTCATTAAATTGATAGTGTCCCCAAAAGAGAGTTCTTCACCAGGGGAATCAGGTGCCAAAGAATCCTCATCTTGGGTAACAAAATCCTTAGGAGATTCAATTTGAGATGAATAAGAAAGGGATTCATCAGATGAGGAGGTGTCCTCTTCAGATTCAACCAAACGGGGGCCAGAGACAGGAGGTTGAGGTTGTTCAAAAGCCTAAAAGGCCTTGAACAAGTTTTGGGAGAAAACTTCCCAGTCAGTAGAGCCTGGAGTAGCAGAGTGCTTAAGCATCTGTTTTCTCTTAAGAGGGCCTGGAGATTTAGCAGGCCGTATGGCAGATGGCAGAGTGGTAGGAAGGGGAGCACAAGGCCTATCAGAATCAGGGAGCCATGGTTCCCTCTCGCCATCAGGCCCTGATGGCTCACAAACCTCAGCAGACGTACCAAGGTTTTCTGCCGAACCAGCGTCCAAAAAGGTTCCTGGCTCGGAAGGTAAATTTGTGATCCGGGGCATCTCCGGGCTCTCACTCGCTTCAAGAGACATGGCAGATGTCTGAGGTGCAGAAAGCATTTCCGGCCTAGCTTTCTTGGCCTTCTTTTTACGCGGTTCATCTGATGGACCTCCCGCACCCTCCATACCTAAGGCCAGGTGTCGGAGCCTCTGATTTTCCAAATATATTTTCAAGGAAGCTAAACGACTTCTAAAGGTCTTCGGGACAAACAATTAGCAAACAACACAGTTCTTATAATTGTGCTCTTCCCCTAAGCAAAAAAACGCACTGCTCGTGAGTGTCCTTGTGTGGAATATGTCTTCCACAGGCATACTTGCCCTTCCTAGAAGTCATGAAAAGCTGGAATACAGTAAAATGCTAACAATAAGATAAGAATAAATCAACTTATCTGTAAGCGGGCAGTCGAACGATAACAAACGAATGGTAAACACCTCTAGCTGGCGATCGGATGTCTGACGATCACTGCGGCAGGAAAGTTTTGACTTGGATACGTGCAGACATTACATTTATAGCAAACGTCGGTTTATAGCACTAGCATGCAAAGTCGCATGTACCCCTTACTGAAGACTTTGGTATACTAGCCAAATGTACGGCGATGCAATCCCTACTGTAATGAATACTGCAACATGAGAATAGAAGGACATGTGGAAGGAACTGACTGTTTTAATTTTATTAAAGTATAAATATGCATAGGGATTGGTGTTTTACAGAAGGATTTTTTTAATACTTTTACTAAATTATCACTTAAGACATAGGCAAACAGAGATGAACAGAAAAGAAAAGAAAAAACATTTATTCTTTTTCTTTTTACATATATTATACATCACATATCTTTTCTTTCTGAATAACTATCATCAGTCTCAAATTATATAACTTGCTCAATTCCTGCCTTTCCTTAAACCTCACTCTTCCTGCTGAACATTATTCTGCATGTATTGTTCCCACGATTTCCATTTATTTCTATTAAATGTACTTCTTCCCTTTTCTAAATGCCCATCTACCAATTCTTTTAACTCTTTTATAATATATAATAAATACAGTTGTTTACATTTTGATTTCCATCTTCTAGCAATTGCTTTTTTGGCAGCCAACAGAATTAAACTTAAGTCCTTATTATGATGAGGCGATTCAGATTTCCTTAGTTATAGCCATTTATTTACCCAGTATTTCTGGCAGAGTACTATGTACGTTTTTTTAAAATATGCCAACTCATTACAGTCCCAAAATGTATGTTCCCAGTTACGTCTTTCTTGTCCATCACACTTCCAACATTTGCTCTCTAACTGAGGAAAAAGTCTTTGAATTTTGTGTGGGGTATAAAATACCTAAGCAAACACTTTCAAGCAAAAATGCTAAATCTTCTGGACTTTGATGCATACTTGGGAGCCACACATATGTTCTCCCAATCTTTTCTGACCTATGCTGACTGATTCTTATAGTCATCATAGAATATTGTATATCCCCTTCTAATTATCTCTTTTTTAACAGCAGCTTCTGTTCAAGATTCAACTAAAAATTCTACTAGAGCAGGTCCTTCTTTCACTTAGGATTATTCTTTCTCTTTGTCTTATACTCTGATGTCAATACATGGTAGGGAAGGTAGTCTCTGGCCCTCAGTCCAAACGTCTTCTTGGCCTCATTCTACTCTATTACATTTATTTCTGTAGTTATTTGCTCCCAATACCTTGGTTCCTTTGCCAGTTTTCTCTGGTAAATTCCACCCACCTCTTGCTTATTTTCTGTACTCCTACTTGCAGTAAACCTTACTGGCAAAATCTCCTTTCGCCATTATTTTTTTTAGAATCCTTTCTGCTACTTTATAAATGCAATAATCTGTACGGTTGGTATTATTCTCCTTAAGGATCTGCATCCAATATCCCACTGTCTTATTTTTGTACCTCCCATTTCATCATCATCATCCATTTCCTCTTTGAATTATAGCCTTCTGCTTGTGTTTAATACATATATATATATATATATATATATATATATATATATATATATATATATATACATACATACACACACACACACACACATATATATATATATATATATATATATATGTGTGTATATATATATATATATATATATATATATATATGAGCTTTAACTGTGTAGCTCTAAAATATCCTTTCAAATAAGGTAATCCTAAACCACCTTGTTCTACTGGAAAGCTCAACTTATCCCACTTAACTTTTGCCCTCTCCTCCTACAAGATAAATTCCTTCAACTTTTTATTAATTACTATCCCCAGCTACTCCTCTGGTTGGCACAAATGTGCCTGACCTGCACATAAAACTAAAGGGACTAAAAACATTTTCACTGGTCTGCTTGTACACTTCTTAAATCTCTGTGGCACTTTATCCATAATACTGTGCAACAAAGTTAGAGAAGGAAAAGAAAAGGAAAGTACTCTACTTCAAGCATTTTTTTTTAAACAAGATAACACCAAGTGAAAAAGAGAGAGAAAAGAAAATACTAACAATGGTATTAAGGACTACACCAAACTGCGGAATTACAGAAAAGATATATAAAAAATACTAAATAACAGTATCGAGCTGTACACAAGTACAGGAAAGCAGAAGGATATCAAGTAGTGCGACAGGTAAGAGAGAATCTATACAACTGAAAATAAAACAGATAAAGACACTGAAGGCATATTAATAACACTTACCTGAGAAAAAACTCTCAAGAGTGTTGGCAACCATTCTTTCACTGAAAGCGGCAAACAAGATCTGAGGTAATTGGGGTAGGTGCGTTGTGGGTAAGGGAAGAGCTGAAGAGTTTTTGGTGGCCATGAGCTTTAGCAATGGCCGAGTCGGATCCGAAGGATCAGATCCAAACCCATCTGTTGATGACAGAATGAAAACTGACAACAACTCCTGCTCTATAATACCAGTGCAGTTGCTTATTTGTGCTTTCATAAAATTAATGCAGTCTGTTCCTTCCAGCTTCTCTGGTATAGCTGAAAACCTCCATTGCTCTATCCTCTAATTCTGTTATTTTTTGAAACATCTCTTCCTGAGCAGTCTTATATTCTCGCCAGCCTTTTTTTCATTTTGACCTCGATTGTTGCAGCTTTATTATCTCATCTGAATATCTATTTAAAGCTTCTTCCATTTTTTTCTGGCCTTTTGTTGTTTCTGTTGATATACTTCATCAGTGTTTCGTTTATTTTAACCAGGTCATAGGATCATAGGAAGTTACTAGGCTATTGGCCCTGAGGCCTTTATGAGCCTAGCCAAGAGTTTAGCCCATGTTTAGACAAGTCAGCACCCAAATCCCCTGTCCAGCAGGGACACAGGTGTGATCCCAAGAGTGTATTTTCTGTTTCCCATCCAGTTATCCAGGTTGTGCTTAAAAAGGGATAATGAGGTTCTATGGTTGACGTGGAGAGGGAGTCTATTCCACAGATGGGGGAGTCTCTGGGACACAAATCTGTCCCACCAACAAGCCCTTTTGATGTCACAGACCAGGTTGAGGTCGCGCGTGCGGGTTACTTGACTGGAGCTTGATATGCAGCAGTTCCATCAAGGCGGGATTTGAGATTGCTTTGTATGCCAGACAGAGGTCACCTCTGCAGAGTCCTTATGAAACTGAGTAGAGGGACAGGGCTTTTAGCCTGTCTGTGTAGGGTAGATGTTAGAGGCCCTGGATTCTCCTGGTGAGGAACCTTTGTGGTCTCCCCAGGTGTTACTTGCCGAAGGTGGCATTGTACTCAATAATTGACCTTATAAAGGAAGAATGCAGGGATGTTATGACCTCCTTGTCCCTGGATGAGATGCCCTTATTTATGAGGTGGTCCATGTAGAAAGCTTTCCGTACAGCGGAAGCAACATGGTGGTCAAAAGTCAGGTTTCTATCAACCTAGGTACCCAAATCCCTCTGTATGCAGTTGTCTTGTATCTTCCTGTAGGTTATTGGAAGTTATGTCTGAAAGTTGCATTGCTTTTTGCTGAACAGCTGCAAAACTTACCAGTCAGTGTTTCTTCTTCACTTTTTGTAACTGATTTTTTCCACGTCTTCTGTATTTCTTTATTCCTGGCATCCAGGCAGTGCACTTACTAGCCAGTTACTGAAATTTACCCATAAGCACAAGTCTACTGGCCTTCTCTGCTGAGTTTCTGTTTTCACACTGGAAGAGCTAGAAGCAAGCTGTTAATCAGTGTGCAGCCATCTTGGAAGTCTGGACGGATTTCTTTTTCTTGTTCTTTTGACTCTTTTTCTAGTGTTGAAAGTTCATTTTAAATAAATGCAATTGCTGGTATTCTTAGCTAACAGCTAGACAGACACCAGATGTAGGAAGCAAAGATAGACTGCCCTTTTGGTGACCTTACTGAGTGGAGGCATAGTAAACGAGCCTTAATTAGAGAGAATGAAATATAGCCCATTTTAGCAACTGCAACTGTTAATATATTGTGCAAAAGTAAAAAAACAGAAAATAGAATAATATAAAAGTTAGTCAGGAAAGTAAAAAATAGAGATGGATAGAAAACATAGATGAATGGAAGATATGCAGGTTGATTTCAGTTAACAGTTAAATACATTACAGTTGACAGTTTTGCTTTCACTATGTAGAAAGTGGACAATGTATGCAGATTAGCGCTACCGACTAAGTTTGGGTTATTTAATGCCTGCTTTGGTGACCATCTGATAGGGCACTTTCCCTGATGAAAGAAAGTGTCTTAAAAAAAAAAAAAAAAAAGTATGTACATAGTTATTTGGTTCTGTTGTGTGTTTGAGATATAATAATAGGGAAAAGCATTGTGTAATGTGTCCAGCAAAAAAAAAAAGGTTTCTGTATTTTTATGTGGGGCAGTGAAATGCCCTTTACTGAATTAGATGAGAATGCAGTTATGGAGTAGGATGTGCAATCAAAGATTTTTATGCCATACCCAATAGAACCAAGAAGCTCTTCTCCAAAAAAGGAAGCCAATCTGGTGTTCCCCTACCATAAACAAACTCTACAACAGAAGGAGGAAACTGATGCGGAATAAGGTGAAGTCCCAAGAATGGAAAATCCCCCTTGTCAGCCTCAACAAAAAGTTGCGATCCCTCATCAAATCCTCTAAAGCTAGCTATGAAAACAGAATTGCAGCAAGATAGTAAAAACAACCACAACGCCTTCTACAGTTATGTAAAGTATCTTCACGGCAATACCCAGACTTGTTCTGAACTACTGCACAGTGGTACCTCCTATACCAAGCCAACAGATATTGCCAGTACACTGGCCCAACAGATTCAGTGCCAACTTTACCCCCCCCCCCCCCCCCAGGACCAATCACAATACCGGTAGATTGCCAAGCACTCAGTATTACTGCTGCACAGGTTTAAAACAGCACTGTCCAAGGCCAAGAATACAGCTTCTATGGGACCTGACAATATCCCTGGTTGTGTTCTACATGAACTACAGAGTGAACTGGTACCTCACCTGTGTGACCTGTTCTATCACAGCCTCACCTCAGGCTTTGTCCCTACCGAATGGAGCACTGCTACAGTCATCCCTCTCCACATAGGAGGAGTGACTACAGACCCTGGGAACTATCGCCCCATTAGCCTGATTAGACCTAATAAATAAGGATATAGGGAATCTCCAAAGTCTGGATCCCACACAGTTTGGTTTTGTGAAGGGTATATCATGCCTGCTCAACTTGGTCAACTTCTTTGAGTCAGTCACCAGAGCTGTGGATGAAGGCAAGGTGGTTCATACAGCCTATCTTGATCTGGCCAAGGCTTTTGATACCATTCCCCACTCAGGAATAATAGAAAAACTCACTAAGTTTGGCATCAACCCCTATATCACTAGGTGGGCTGCAAACTAGCTCACAGATAGAACCCACAGTGTGAAAGCAGCTCACTCCAAGTCAGACTGCTGACTAGTCACTAGTGGAGTCCCACTGGATTCGATCTTGGGTCCTCTCCTGTTTGGTATCTACTCCTCTGAACTTCAGGCCAACACAAAGGGACTCTGGCTGACAAAGTTTGCAGATGATTCCAAGTTGGAAGATATTATTAACTCAAGTGATGTTGACACCCTACAGAATGGCCTCACTGAGACCAACGACTGGTGTCAGAACAATGGCCTTAAGCTCGATGCCAAAAAATGTGTAGTCATCCCCTTTGGGGAAAAACCCAGTTCCCATGCATTACCACATTGATGCTAGTCCACTGATCACAGAAGGCCTTATAAGAGGTCTGGGAACACAGGTTGACAGCAACTACTCTTTTGAGCACCACATTGTCACTGTGGTCAGAAAGTCCTTCTATGTGGCACATCTCATTACTACGGGTTTTGCATCCAGGAAGAAAGAGGTCATTGTCTCCCTCTACTCTTCCCTCATTAGGCCAGTCGAGTACAAAGCCCTATTTGGCATGTACCTCACTAGACACCTGCAACAACTGGAGAGGCTGCAAAAGTACCTCACAAAGAGGATCCTAGGCCTTAAACACTTGTCCTATATGGATAGAGCCAAAAAACTCCAACTATTCTCTTTCTTGTATCGCCTACTTAGAGGCAATCTCTGCTTGACTTACAAAGCCATGTTTGACCCAGCTCTGTTAGAAATGCTGCATCTAAAGAAATCCAGTCCCTCCACACAACGCACTCCAGAGACCTCAACTTCAATACCACAATTAACAGAACATGCTGGAGGGACAGGTTCATAACCCAAAGACTGCCCATGCTATGGAGCAAACTTCCCATACATGTCAAGCAGAGCACCTCACTTACCCTCTTCAAGAGAAATCTCGATGAGTGGATGGGAAACAGAAAATTCACCCCAGGGATAACTCCAGTGGCTCTACTCGACAGAGGCACTGGGAACTAAGGTTGGGTGGCACTATGCCAGGGTAATCCTATTGGTAGGCTTGTAAAGGCCCCAGGGCCATTAGCCTAGTACACACCTATGAACCTATGAACATCAGATTTATAATTCACAGGAGTGCATGTATTTAATTGAAAGCTTTAACACATCTCCAGTACTTAATTCACATCATGCTCTGAGAAAAACTGAGATAAATATACAGAGTAATGCAGTACAAATGGGACATTAGTACTTTTACACTTGCTTGTTAAAAAGAGAGGAATTTAAAGAATTGGTAGCACAAATTATTTCAGAGTCATCAGAGAAGACAGACGTTTCTTAGATAATTAGTGAATGGGATAAAATGAAAATGGAGTTTAAAAAAGAAAGAGATGGGGAAGGCCGAAACAGATTTTTTTTTTTTTAGGTGGGGCTGACAAAATTTAAAAGCATTGCAGAATAAGGGGAATCTGACAGAACAAAAATAGGATCAATGGCAGAGTGCTAATGAGAACATAAGGGAGTACTTGGATAATATCAATGAGTTTGGAAAGGTTACTGCTAAGCAGCTATTTTTTGATAACAACTCCAGATGACAATGACTAAGTTAACAAAAAGTAGAAAGGGTTGCTACCAAACTTACAGAGCCTATGACAAGAAAGAAATGTTATATACAATCTTACCATAACCATAGATGTTCTTCTCTTTACTGCTGCAGTATTCTTTACTTGGGGGATATCCCCACCAGAAGGTGCCCAACATCTGCCAATATACTAAAGTCTTTTACCACTACATGGTACGTGGTATGTCTGACGTTGGATGCAGTCAGACGTAGGCCATAAAACAGAAGTACGCACGTACCATCCTCAGAACTGAATGCCCCAGGAGGAAAGCCAGACTAAGGATATGAGTGGTCAATACAAACAGGAAAGACAAAAGACCAGTGGAAAAGCCGGGAGGGACAGAATACTGCAGCAGTGAAGAGGACAATTATGGTTAGGGTAAGATTTTACATAACTCTTCTATGGCCTTGTATTCACTTGCTGCAGTATTCTTTACTTGAGGGAGCTCAAGAGGGAAGGGAGGAGGAAGGAGTAGAGAAACTCCCTATGAAGCTGTGTAAAATGGCTTTGACACAACTGGTTCTAGATCTGGAGATAGCATCCAGCTCGTAGTGTTTGGTAAAGGTATGAATAGTAGATCAGGTGGCTGCTTCCAGGATGGCACTGTTATCCAATCCTTTGAATAATGCCTTTAATGAAGCCATAGCGCTGATAAAAATGGTCTTTCACAAGTGCAGCAAGATCCTTTTCATGGTAAGTGTAGAAAAATGAGATAGTTTTAGAAATCCAAAAGAGCCAATCTTCTTGGATAAGAAAGACCCAGAGCCCTGGGATGAAAAATAACAAAAAGTTGATCAGATTTCCTGAGGGTTTTTGCCTTGACCAGGTAATATCTCAATTGTCTGTGAACATCAAGGGAGTACAGAATCCTCTCGCTGTGATGCTGTGGAGAGGGGAAGTAGGTTGGTAGTTGAATAGATTGGTTAAGGGATAGCTCGTTAACCAACTTGGACATAAACAAAGGGTTTGTTCTCAATGATACCCTGTTCTTATGAAAGACCAAGTGGGGGGGGGGGGACAGCCATCAGGGCTTGGGAGTTCCGACACCCTTCTAGCTGCAGTCAGAGCTACTAGCAAGACAGTTTTCCATGAGCAATGTTTGAGGGATTCTGAAGCAGCGGGTTCAAAGGAGGCAATGTCAACTTCTGTATAACAAAATTAAGATCCCAAACTCTGGCAGTAACGTACTTTTCAATGGAGCACTTGTTTTTTTCTGTCAGTTTAAATGTAGCGTTAACTAATTGGAAATATATTTTCTGTGGAGAAATTGTGTTTATTTTTCCTTGGTGAGGTTAGCATACCGTTTGAAAGAGCTTTTTACTGTGATTTTTCTGTCAAAAAAGTAGCTTGTGTGGACTGGTAAATCTACAGGAATTTGCTGTTTGTCTTCCCTGAGAATAAGCACTACTATTGGCTTTACCATGGAATGGACTACCAGTCTTAAGGTCGGTCCTTCTTCTAGTCACAAAAAAAGTTAAGCAAACAGTCTTTGCCACCACAGCCTGCTAGCAATTTGCCTCAGCCACATGTGTCTGACTCTGTTGTGGCCATTTGTTGTAGCTCAGACCTCTAATCTTTTAACCCCACATCCCTCTGGTGTAGCATCCACAGCCACTATGGACTGGGGGTTAGCCACAACCTCTGTGGCTGCTGGAGTTCCTTCACTGGACAAGGGAGAGCCAATCTTGTCAGTCCTGGGAGAGGGAACAGGGAAGGTTTCCCTGTTGTTTCTGAATGTTGTGCCTGCCCTTAGGAAGCAGCTGCTGCCATTAGTAACATGGTTGGTCCCATTTTTCCTGTCAAAAAGAAACAGAAAACCAAGCATACAACTCCATTTCCTCAAAATTGTTTAGACAGGAGTAGTTTACTGGGTCTGGCTCAAGGTTTAATTCCGGCTATTGATCCTTCTTGTAAAACAGTTTCTGGTAAAAGAAAGAAGAATTCCTTTTTTCATCAAGAGATTCAAGATTCTAAACCTGATCAGGAAGATTTAGGGACAAATTCAGGGTTTCTTCCTCAGATTTCTGATTCAGATTCACAGGAGAGCTCAGTTTCTGATTCTCCATGTGGAGGTTTCTTTTTCTCTGAGATTATTGCTAGAATTTGCCAGTGTTTTCAGTGGGAGAACACAGATTTCTCAGTCACACAGAAAATACTACAAGTTGTTACAGAAGTATTTTCCAGACCCTACACCCATTCCTCCTATTTTGCCAGCTTTACAGGATATGTGTGCTTATTTTTCTTTCGGCTTTTCCTGGTTAGGGGTTGCCACAGCGGAACTCCAGTCCACTAATGACTGGCAGTTGATTTTTATAGTGCCGAGGTGCCAGCCCGATGCCTAACCTTCAATGAAGGCACGCCCATTCACGCATGTGTTTTGAACGCCACTCGACTGCAGGGAGGACATGCAGACTCCACACAGAAGGCGCTCCAGCCGAGAATCGAATGGGAGAGCCTCTTGCTGTGAGGCAACAATGCTACCGCTGCGGCTTTTACAGGACATGTGCGCTACTGCCTGTAAATTTCCTGTTAGTCAACCAGCTGCCCCTAGACAGGATGTATAAAATTCTTCAGTCTTTTAATTTTTTATACACTATTCCCAAACCTGACCCAGCAACTATAGCCTTAATTGATCACATTTTTTCTATGCACTTAGTTCCAATCCTAATCTTTCTGAAAAGAAAGGGAAATTTACTGATAGACACAGGGAAAAGTGTTCACTTTTGCAACTTTGGTTTTCAGAATTTTGAATTGTCAGGTTCATATGTTAAAAATTTGTTCTGACAAATTATGAAAGTATGAGGAATAATTTACCTGCAGTTTCTCCTTCTGAGTAAAAATCTGCTTTAAATGACAACTCATTGACTGCAGTGTTTGCATGGCTCTGTTGATACTTCTTCCAGTGCTATGGCCACTAGTAGTCTTTTAAGGAGGTTTGCATGGTTGCACTCTCAGAACCTTCCAGTTGATGTTAAAAATGAGACTTTAAATTCTCCCCTGGATCAAAATTTAGTCTTTTGCCTACAGGCCTGTGGCTTTGACATCAGTGGTCATGAAGAAATTTGAGAGGCTGGTGTTAGCTCACTTGAAGGACATTACAGCTCCCTCATTGGACCCCCTTCAGTTTGCTTATCGAGAGAACTGTTCAGTGGATGATGCAGTTAATATGGACCTGCACTGTATCTTGCAACATCTTGACATCCCAGGGACATGCAAGGGTTCTGTCTGTGGACTTCAGCTCAACACTTAATACAATAATTTCAGAACTTCTTCACTTGAAACTCTCCTAGCTCTCCATTCCTGCTTCAACCTGTCAATAGAGCACCAATTTTCTAACCAAGAGGAAACAGCAGGTGAAACAGGGGAAATTTACATCTAGCTATTGCACAAGCCATACAGGTGCCTCCTGAATGTGTGCTCTCCCCACTGCTATTCTTCCTCTACACTAATGACTGCATCTCTAAGGACTCCTCTGTCAAACTTATTAAATACGCACAGGATACAACTATCATCTGGCTCATCAGGAATGGCGATGAGTCTGCATACAGACAGGAGGTTGAGCAGCTGGCCTTTTGGTGTAGTCAGAATAATATGGAACTGAACACTCTTAAAACTGCTGTGAGTCACAGATCTAAGAGCTCTGAGGTCAAAGGTCAGACCAGAGAAGGAGCCAAAACAGTCAGAGTAGTACTAGTAAAGGTCTCCGGACCCAATGTGATAGGAGCCAGGAGAACTCCCATCTGAAATTGTGCCAAGAGAAATTTCTTCATCATTCTATACACATCTGCCTCTGTTAGACTCCTAGAAGACAGAGAAGAGGCCACTGAAGGGGTCCTAGAATGATGGCATCTCTGTAAGAAGGGTGATGGTAGACCGGAAGGAACAGGTTCTACAGAAAATGCATAACGGGTCCTAGGAAGCTTCTTTAGCTCTATGAGGCAGAGGGTGGCCCAATGGTTAAGTTGTTTGCCTTACAAACACAAGGTGCAGGGTTTGAGTCTCACAAGGGATAATTGGCTAGGCTTAAAATGGCTTGCAAGGGCAATTAGCTTAGTACTACTCTATGAACCTATGTGTGTTGGACCCGATGATGAGGATCTGTTATCAGATACTGTCGGATCCGAGAATTTCGCCTTCAGATCCAATGAACTCAGACCTGAGTGCTTAGACACCTTACAAGAAGGAGAGCTATGAGTGCAGAATCTGGAAGCGTCCAACATACACTTTCTGGACTCCTTCTTGTCTGACTTTTTGGAGGTTTAAGCTCCAGATAAAATCTCTTAAAAAGAAGCTGGCAATAAACCTTTTAGAATCAGTTTACTAAGGCCTATGGATTAAAGGTCTTACACATGCTGCATGATTCTTTTAAAAGAGCGAGGCTAAGCAATTTACACATGAATCACGTGTGTCAGACGACGACATTTTGTGCCCACACTCTTTACATTTCTTAAAACCTGAACATGTTTCAGCCTTATTGAAGCAGAAAATTTAACTACAATAAAAACAGAAATACAAGAGAGTTTTTTTTTTTTTTTTTTTTAACAAAGAAAGAAAGGAAAGGAAGAAAGTGAAAAAAGGATTACCTATAATGGTAATTAAAGAAATTACCACAAGGGTATAATTCAGAGAGAATTTACCAACAATGGTAGACTAGGAATGCACTTGAACTGCAAAGATGTTACCACTCTTCATCTTGAGGCTGATGTTACTTTCAGTGTCATTTTACACTTCTGAGATCCACAAGCTGATGTTATTGTCTTAAAATGGAACCTTACTATTTTCCTTTTTTGTACATTCTCAAAACATAATTTCATAACTGCTTGGTATGCTAGAAAAAAAATAGACTTTTAGCAATACAATGTTCCTTCAACTGTTTGGAAACAAGCTTGGCAACAACATAACTTAAGTCTTACTTTCAAACTTTTCTCAAACACTGCAACCTGCTTTTCCTAATCAATATTTTCTTGAAATAATCCAGATTTTTATCAAATGCCTTTTCAGTTTTACTACAGCAATGTTTGCAAGTTTTCCATCACAAGCAAATCATGCCAATGTGGGACAGATCATTTTCCTTTTCCTGTCCATGTAAATTCCGTGGTAAAGAAGGTGTTCTTAAGTTGCTTATATGTTTTTCAGCTGTTTCCATTGCATTCTCAAAAGGATCATGTGATTATAGATCTAATCTAGTTTTACAATAAACGTATCTATGGTTTGGCTTATTTTGAAAAGACTTAAATTGATGTGTTCAAAAGGCATTGCAAGTATTACACATTGACAGTATGTAACCATGTAGGGCATGGAGACCATATCATATTTACTTATACTTTTTACTACATATGTAAGCATGGTGCCTCAATTCAACATCTATAACACGTATGTCAAATTAAAATGGATTGAAATTTTGAAAATATGATTTGTGATGTGTGGCTGTGAAAAACAAAAGCTACAATTAATCAGTCAGCAAAGCACACTGACAGGCCATTAACTAACTAGTTTAACAAAGTATCAAAAAAATAAAACAAAACATAATTATGGCAGCAATCTGTTTCAGGAGACAGGGACACTGCACCATTTGTTTTGGTTGTCATTCAAAACAAGTTGATGGCAAGTTAGTGACATAAATTACACAGTATAGAAATGAAAAAACAGTGTTTGACCATGCAGCAAAATTTAAGAAATAAACCTAAAACACAAAATGATTGAAATGATTGCCCACATAGTGTTCTGTACAAGAGGTAAAAACTCAATGATGAGTCATACGTTAGTTTATCCAAGTGATACAATTTACTGAATACATGAAAAACTCATTTAAAAATCAGCAAAAGCTCATAAAAAACAATAACACACAAGTACGGTCAATTGCTTTTGGTGCAAATAACATTAAGACTTCATTAGAACCATCATTGTAAATATAAGACACTCCTTAAAAGGTAAAACTATATCCCACTTGGTATATGCAGCCAATTCCGTTAAGTTATTCAGTGTTTAAAATTAAAAGTATTATCTTACTGAAGTTCAATGTCTGACAATGAATACAGTAGAAACGATAAAATCTAAACAATAAAATACGAAAATACTCTTAATATATAAAACAAGATGAAGACATTTATTAAAAAACTTAAATTTGTCAAATTATCAAGTTCATTAAATGAGACATAAAAATATGGGCCATAAATGAGGGAAATGTGTACATACATATACATGCACTTAATTTGCTTGTCTAATGTAGAATTAAAAAGCTGATTGAACAAACTGAATGAAAGAACATTGAATCTAGACAAAAGAATAATAAAAAATTGCTATAATTTTGCACGTCCTAATCTCAGTACTGGTGTAATAGAAGCACATTCATTAAGCCCAGGGAAAGTGGCCGCATCCAATTTCAGTCATCACTTAATTTCTTTATATTCTATTAGATTTTCCCACTGAATACCCCAAACATTTTAAGAGACCACTTCTAAAATTCCAAATAAAAACTTCCTAAAATTAGTGTATTTTAGAAAATGTTTGTAAAGTGAGTTATTTGTATTGTTTCTCATAAAGCTGTAATTGTGCTCATACATTCTTTTATGGACAGATCTCTCCATTTGGCCTGTATAAAACTAGGGGCAACTTAAGCACATTGTGATGCAACTAACTCCTTTTGTTGAGCAATTCTCTTTGACTAATGAAACCTTAATGGTAGTGTAACATTCTAACTTAACAACTGTTCTTTCCAAGGCAAAACAACGCTGGTTACAAAAAACAAAGATATGTGTACCTATGTCACTGTAGCTTTGAATTCCTGAATTGTTATTTTCTAAGCATTTCTGAATATTTAAACCTGTTTTGAAAACAAAGTTAGGTACCTCGCCCACTTTCTTATAAATCTTCTCATCTGTTTTGAATATACTCCAGTTGTTTTTTATAATGTTCTTTATTAACTGATTATTATGATTGTGCTGTATTACTAAAGCTTTCAAAAAATTATTTTCAGCTGAGATGTTAATCAGCGTAGAAGAGCTAATGTGTGATGAAAAATGAGAATCTAACAGGGAGTGATACTTAGTCCCCCACCCTTTTAAAATTTTGGCACCGATTTCATTTAAAAAAATGTGTAGGGTACCCTCTATCTTTAAACATGTTGTAAATTGTACAGCCCCAGAAATGGCTTCCAAAAAGTAGTAGGAAGAAGTCCCTTTAGGATAAGCTAATTTTTATTGTCTGCTATTGCTCGCAGATTAAAGCTTCTGCAAACACTGCATTCTTCATTAAGACGCTTCAGGCTTAAACAACAGATGCAAAGGTCATGAATGTCCGAACAAGGTAGCTTATGGCCACACTTTCTGCACTTTTTAAAGCCTTTCTCAGACATTTCTGAAAAACAAAGATAGTAAGAATTTTTTGTTTTAAAGGGTAAGAAGGAAAAGAGAAAAAGTACCAACGATGGTATGAGAGAATACACCAGCAGTGTAATAGAGTAAAGTTACAACAAGAAAGTGTTAAAATTTTAAACAATGGCAACATTAAAATAGAAAAAAATACCAGCAATGGTATTCTAAAGCTACATTATGTGTACAAAGGGATAAAGATTATTCAAAACAAAACTTATCTTTAAAATCGCTTGAAAGCAAAGATGACCACATATATTCGCGAAAAGTGCAAATGAGATCTGGGGTTTGTTAGGGGTTGGTGCACTATGGGTAGGGAAGAGCATGACAGTTTCAGTTAGCCACGAGCTATAGTAACAGCCGAGTCAGATGCAAGGTTTGTATCCAAACCTAATGGTTGAGGAACGAACGAAAACTGACATCAGCTCTATCTGTTGTCAAAGAGAAAAAAGGAAATTCATACTTTCTGAAAGAAAAGAAATGGCCAGGGTGGGGTCACAAGTGTTCTTGAATAGTCATTCAGACTTGTTGGACTTCCCTTGTTTTTGGCAGATTCTAGACTTCTTTTTGGAATCCCTTGCCATTTCTTCTTAAACATCAGTCTACCTGTATTTTGCTGAGACTGTTTATTCTCTTTTTTTGCCAAAACTGGATGAAGAGATAGAAAATCCCTTGAAAAATGTGGAAAAGAAAGGATGAAAATCTTTGATTCCCTGGATCATCTTGCCCATTTCATCGCACTTTTTGATCACCTCTGCAGCAGAGGGGCCAAATACTAAATCTCTATCCAAGGGAGAATTTAAAACCTCATTTTTAACATCACCTGGGAGGTTCTGAAAATACAGAAGTGCAAACTTAAAAGTACCTGGGGCCATAGCCTTGGAAGAATTATCAGCAGAGTCATACACACACTCTGTACACAATGAATAATCACCAGTGCAACAGAATAAACTATGTTTTTTAAAACAGCTTTCTCCTTGCAAAAGGAAATTGCAGATAAAACATTTTTCAAACGTTCAGAAATTTTCAAAACAATCTTTAACATATGAGCCTGACAACTCAAAATTCTGAAAATCAAAGTTGCAGAAGCATAAACTTTTCCCCCATATCTATAAATAATCTTTAATCCTTATTAAAAAGAATAAAATCGGAATTAACTAAGTACTTAGCAGCAGTGGGATCAACTAAAGTTATAGCTGGTGAGTAACGTTTGGGAATAGAGTATAAAAATTTAAGAGTGAGGAGCTTTATACATCCCATCTGCTTTTTTAGGGGCACCTAAATATTAGGAAAACTGCAGGCAGTAATACACACACACCTTCTAAAGCAGACAGAACAGGAGGAATTGGAGTAGGTTGTAGAAACTCCTTTTATAATTCCTAGTATTTTCTGTTTGACTGAGAAACCTGTTCTCTTACTGAAAACACTGGCAAATTCTAGCAACAGTCTCAGAGAAGGAGGACCTCCACAGAGAAAAACTGAGCTCTCCTCCGAGTCTGAATCAGAAATCTGAAAAATCCCTGTATCCGCCTCTGCATCTTCCTGTTGAGATTCAGAATATTGAATATTCTTTTACCACAAATTATTTTACAAGAAGAATCAACAGCTGGAATTAAACCCTGATCCAGACTCAGTAAACTACTTCTACTCAAAGAAAATTGAGAGGAGTAGATACGTGCTTGGTTTTCTGATTCTTTTTGACAGGAAAAATGGGGTCAGCCATGTTACCAGTGGCAGCAGCAGCTTCCCAGGAATGAGCTGAGCATTCTGACACAACAGGGGAAACCTTCCCTGTTCCCTCTCCCAGGATGACAAAAGCAGTTCTCCCTTGCCCACAGACGTGACTCCAACAGCCACAGAAGATGTGGCTAACACCCAGTCCATAATGACTGTACGCGCTACATCAAAGGGATCTGGGGTAAAAGTGAAGTGATCTGAAGTACAACAAATGGCCACACCAGAATCACTCACCTGTGGCTAAGGCAAACCTGCTGTGGTGGCAAAGGCTGTTTGCTTAAATTTTTTCTTTCTGTGGCTAGAAGAAGGACCGATCATGTGACCTGCAGTCTGTTCCACGGTCAATCTGAAAATGGTGCCCCTTTCCTGAGGAAGAAAAGCAGCAATTGTGGGTGGGGTGAAGGGGGCAGCCATCCCAGGCACAAAGTTTTAGGAGGCACAATCAGTGTTTAGTTCAATACCAGCACCGAATGCTAGTTTTACATTCACACTGAATTCCTTTACGGCTCTCTGTGTGACAGATATAAAGTTTAGTTTGCTGCAGTTTAAAAGAGAAAAGAAATGTGTGTGGCAGAGTTAAATTGTAGCTTAAAAGAAAGAAGAGTTTTTCTTTTAGATTCATAGGTTCATAGGTTGATACTAGGCTATCGGCCCTAGGGCCTCTGCAAGCCTAGCCATAACAATTCCCTGGATATTTCTTCCCACAATATTTACTTCTCTAGACCCCTGTCTAGCAGGGCGACTGACATGATCCCCGGGGTGAATTTCCTATCTCCCATCCAATCATTAAGGTTCCTTCTGAAGAGGGCCAATGAGGCGCTCTGCTTGACATGTATGGGCAGTCTATTCCAGAGTATGGGGAGTCTCTGGGTCAGGAACCTATCCCTCCAGTATGTTTTTTTCATTGTGATGACAAGGTTTAGATCCCTGGAGCGTGTGGCTCTGAGGGACTGGGATTTCTTTAAGTGCAGCATGTCCAACAGCTCAGGGTTTGACATGGCCTTGTATGTTAAGCAGTGATCGCCTCTGAGTAGACGATACGCCACAGGGTATAGATGGAGTTTTTTAGACGGTCAGCATATGGCATCTGCTTTAGGCCTGTGATTCTTCTAGTGAGGTATTTCCATGGCCTTTCCAGCTGTTGCAGATGTCTTGTGAGGTACATACCAAACGGGGCATTATACTCTATAATGGGTCTAATGAGGGCTGAGTACAGTGGGACAATGACCTCCTTTTTTCTAGATAAAAAGCCTTTAGTGATGAGGTGTGCCACACGGAAGGATTTCCTGACTGTTGTGGCGATGTGGTTATCGAAAATGAGACCACTGTCCACCTGTGTCCCTAAGTCTCTCATCACACTTTCGATGTTTAGTGTCCTGCCACCTATGTGGTAATTCATGGGTACACGTTTTTTTCCAAAGGGGATAACTATACATTTCTTGGCATTAAGCTTGAGCCCATGGCTCTGGCACCAGGCATCTGTTTCTGTAAGGCCCTTTTGTAGAATATCAACATCATTTGGGGATTCAATAATGGCTCCCAGTTTGCAGTCATCTGCAAACTTTGTTAGCCAGACTCCCTTAGTGCTGGCCTGTACTTCAGAGAAGTAGATGCCAAACAAGAGTGGTCCCAGGACTGAACCCTGAGGTACTCCACTTGTCACTTGTCTGGAGCTGGATTTGGAGTCGGTTACTTTTACAGTCTGGGTTCTGTCAGTAAGCCAGTTGGCAACCCATTGAGTGATGTAGGGATTTATGCCCAGCTTAGTAAGTTTATTTATGATTCCAGAGTGGGGGATGGTGTCGAAGGCCTTGGTGAGGTCCAGATAGGCTGTGTGGACCACCTTACCCTCATCCACAGCTCTGGAGACTGATTCGAAGAAGTCAATCAGATTCAGGAGACAAGATCGGCCCTTCACAAACCCAAACTGGGTGGGGTCCAGTGTTTTAAGGTTGCCAATATCTTTGTTTATAAGTTCCATGATAATACGTTCCATGCCCTTGCAGATCAGGCTTGTCAGACTGATGGGACGGTAGTTCCCGGGATCCAAGGCGGATCCTCCCTTGTGGAGCGGGATAACTGTAGCTGTGCGCCAGTCAGTGGGCACAAAGCCTGAGGTTAGGCTATGATTAAACATGACACTTAGGTGAGGTGCCAGTTCATTTTGTAGTTCATGTAGTACACAGCCTGGGATGTCATCTGGTCCCATGGATGCTGCATTCTTAGCTTTGGAGAGTGCGGTTTCTACCTGTGTGGCCATGATTATCGGAATTTGGCAATCTTTTGGTATTGAGATGGGCCCTTTAGGGGGTGAGACGGGGGTGAAGTTGGCACTAAATTGATCTGCCAGGATATTGGCAATATCCTTGGGATCAGTATATTTAATAGGTTCATAGGTTCATAGGTTTATACTAGGCTATCTGCCCTAAGGCATTCATAAGCCTAGCCCAAAGTTTTGTGGCTTACGCCACCCCTTATATGAAAAAATACTGTACCCATTAGTTTGTTGTGCCTCTGTCCAGCAGTGACACAGAGATGATTCCCGGGGTAAACCTACGATCTCCCATCCACAGGTCAAGATTTCTCTTGAACAGAGCCAGCGAGGTGCTCTGCCTCACATGGACCGGGATTTTATTCCACAGCATAGGGAGTCTCTGAGTGATAAATCTGTCCCTCCAGCATGTCCTATTTATATCCGTGCTAAGGTTTAAGTCACTTGCTCTAGTGGTTTTGGTGGATTTGGAGTTTTTGAGGTGGAGCATGTCCATTAATTCCGGGTTGGACATGGCCTTGTATGTCAGGCACATGTCACCTCTGAGCAGACGGTATGCAACTGAATAGAGCTGGAGTTTCTTCAATCTGGCAGCATATGACAGATTTTGGAGTCCCTTTATCCTTTTGGTGAGGAACTTTTGGGGTCTCTCCAATTGCTGCAGATGTCGGGTGAGATACATCCCGAATGGGGCATTGTACTCTATCATTGGTCTGATAAGTGAAGAGTACAGGGGAACAATGACCTCACTAGATCTGGATGTGAATCCCTTCATGATCAGGTGGAATGCCATTCTGTTGTAGCTCAGAGCATATTTGAGCATTGCCATTTAGATACTTGACATAACTATAGAATGCCTTGTGG
>NC_056742.1:272178402-272198402 GCF_019279795.1 Protopterus annectens | reverse complement strand
GAGCCAGATACTGTGGAGCCAGTGCCCAAGAAAGCAGATACATTTTCGTTTCCTCCAACAGATGGAACTTTTTAGTCCAAAGCGGTCCCAGTTGATGCTATTGTGGTGGCCGCTACCACCAAAAAGGAACTGGCAGAACACTGTTCTTCTGTCCATCCGCCCAATCGTCAGTCGAGGGCTATGGACAGATTTGAAAAGCGGATGTTCACTTTGGTTGCTTTCAGTCTGCGAGCACTAAATTCCCTTGTCCATTTCACCCATCTCCAGAGGGATTTAGAAAACAAACTGTCTTTATCCCTCTCTGGGTCCATGTCTGAGGAGGAATTCAAGGCTATTTCTCCAAAGCTGTCAACCCTTCATTCAATTGCAAATTCATCCATGAGACTCATTTCCAACGCTGTGGAAGGGTCCTCATCGGCTGCGGGCTCAGGTATCGCTATTAGGCATCATGCCTGGCTCCTCTTTGCAGAGGCCTTCAAGACATCCTTTGTTAATGCCCCCTTTGATGGTTCCACTGTGAAAGACACTTCGATCCGCAGTGAACAGGAAGGGAAGACTTTGTCGGCCATTGGGATCAGGTTTTCTGCCCCTCAGATGTCCTTTTCCAAGACCCAGAAGGGGAGTAAGAAAATGTGGTTCAAGATGGCACAGTCTCCCTTTCAGGATGTTCAGGAGGATTCCTCTTCCAGGGGAAGGGGAAGAGGTTTCAATGGTAGATGTCACCCCAGGGGCAGAGGCAGAGGAGGCCCTCAAAACTAAAGTTCCAGGGAGCCTTTCTCTGAGAAACCTTTACAACGTCCCTGAGGCATTGCCTGACTGTCTCTCCCTGAAGGCAGTCGTGGGTCGGTTACTGCTGCACCCGCTAGCCTGGACACGAATTACAAACGATCAGTGGGTGCTAGTAATTATATCCAGGGGTTACTGCATTCCTTTTTTGGAAATTCCCCCAAAATACAGTCCTCTTCCAGACGTCCAACCCAATTATGAAGAGGCAGCCCGAAAGGAGGTCGTAAGCCTTCTTAAAAAATGAGCCACCCAACAGATCCCCACAGGACAGAGAGGATCCGGAACTTATTCTTGCTTCTTTTTGGTTCCAAAGAAAACAGGGGACCTACGTCCTATTTTGGATCTCAGTCGCATGAACCAATTCATGCAGAAGTAGAAGTTTTGGATGGTCCCTGTGTAGTCGATTGTGCCTCTACTGCACAGCAATGACTGGAAGTGCTCAGTGGACCTCCAGGATGCGTACTACCATGTAAAGATGGATCGACAGTCCAGGAGGTTTCTCCACTTTTACTTGGGAGTTGATCATTTCCAGTTCCAGGCCCTGCCCTTTGGTCTCACCTCAGCCCCTCAGGTGTTCACCAAGTGTATGGCGGTGGTAGCAGCTCACCTCCGGCCGCAGGGAATCCAAGATTTTCCCTATTTGGACGATTGGCTCCTGACGGCCCCCACAAGCCATCAACTACTGGACAACATTCACTAAGTTCTCTCCCTGTTCCATCGCCTGGGGATCACAGTGAACATTGTGAAATCCTCCCTGACTCCAACATAAAAACTGGAATTCATAGGCACTCTGTTGGATACCACCTCTCCGACTGCAGCCTTACCTCCTCAAACAGTGTTGCTTATTCACGACCAAGTTCAGATCTTGCTGGAGCTAACCTATTCTCCAGTCTCACTCATTCTCAGGGCTCTAGGATCGATGGCGGCAGCAATTTATTTGGTTCTGATGGCTCGGTACCATATGAGGGTCCTTCAGTAGACCCTTGCAGTTCAGTGGTCAGCATGGCGGCATCCCCTGTCTTTTTCCATTCGGCTCACCCCGGTGTGTCACAAGCATCTTTCATGGTGGATCAGATCTCCAGATCTCCTAGCAGGTAGGCCTTTCGTTCCTCCTTCTCCTGTGGTGGCAGTCACCTCAGATGCTTCCCTCCTGGGGTGGGAGGGTATTTCCAGGGACAGACGGTCCAAGGGACTTGGTCACCCTCAGAGACCAAACTGCACATCAACGTTCTGGAGATGAGATCAGTCCTTTTATCGTTGAAAACCTTTCAAGACTGCCTTCCTCACGGGACGATTGTGGTTCTATCAGACAACATGGCTGTTGTGGGGTATATAAACAAGCAAGGGGGTACACTTTCTTATCTGCTGTGTCACGAGGCCATGAGGGTCTGGGAGTGGGTGATGGCCACAGGGCGCTTTCACATTGCAATGCACATTCCCAGAGCATCCGTGTTGGCGGACAAATTGAGCAGGGCTATCCTGACCCCTCACGAGTGGTCCCTGAACCCAGCGGTGGCTCAACAGATGTTCCGTTGGTGGGGTTGTCCGAGCAGCGATCTGTTTACATCGCCTCTCAACTACAAATGCAACAACTTCTTTGCGTTACTCCCCCCAGAGAGGGCATCCCCCAGGGATGTGCTCTCCCACGAATGGCGTCCGGGTCTCCTGTATGCCTTTCTTCCTTTACCCCTAATTCCCAGAGTACTTCAGAAAGTCAGACGCCTCAAGAATCAACTGATCCTCATTGCCCCCTTTTGGCCTCAGCAGGTGTAGTTCCCCCTTATAAGGTCATTTGAGGCATCCACCCTGGGTGCTCAATCCAATTCCGGATCTGCTATCTCATCCTTCTCTCCTACTGCTCCCAAACCTTCAGACCCTACGTCTGACAGCATGGCATGTCCACTTCCAGTGATTTTGGCTAAGTCCTGGCTAGCTTCACCCGTGAAGGAGATTATTTTTGCTTCCCATAGGTCTTCTACCAGAAAAGTTTATTCCAGTAAATGGAAGAGGTTTTCAGTTTGAGCAAATAATAAGAATTTAAACCCCTTCTCCGCCCCTATTCCTGAAATACTTCTCTTCTTGACCTCCCTCTTTAAAGAAGGAGCTAGTTTTTCCACTATCAAGGTACAGTTGGCAGTGATTTCTAATTTTCACCTTGAGGGTGATTCGACCTTTTCTGCATGCCTCTGTAAGGCCTTTTTAAAAGGGATTTTTCTATTAAGGCCTCATGTTAAATATCCTTCTCTTCGATGGGATTTGACTTTGGTACTACAGGCTTTAACAAAACCTCCCTTTGAACCAGCGGCTTTGTGCAATATTAAATTTCTCTCCTGGAAGACTGCCTTTTTAGTGGCAATTACTTTGGCAAAGAGAGTCTCACAGTTGCAAGCTTTTACTGTCAAGCCACCCTATTTAATTTTCCACAAGGACAGAGTGTCTCTAAAATCTTATCTATCCTTCATGCCTAAAGTGGCCTTACAGCCGAATATCAACCAATGTATTCACTTACCAGTATTTTTCCCTAACTATTCCAATAACGGGGAATATATTCTGCATACATTGGACGTTCATCGTCAACTTCACTTTTATTTACATCGAACGCAAGAATTTAGGCATTCAGACCAACTATTTATTGCCTTCTCTGTTAATAGAAAAGGCAGGGGTATTTTGAAAGTCACGATTTCCCGTTGGATTTTGCAATGTATTTCCTTCATATATATTCTTCAGAAATTATCTCCTTAGCTACAGCAGTGAGGGCTCATTCGACCAGGGCAGTTTCTACTTCCACTGCCTTTGCAAATCGCCAATCTTTAGATGACATTTGTGCAGCAGCAACGTGGTCTTCTCCCCACACGTTTGTTTGCCACTATAAGTTGGATTTGATTTCCAGAGGAAGGGCTTCATTTGGTTCCGCAGTTCTTCGGCATGTCCTTCCTTGAGACCTCCCAGGATTTAGGTAGTTGGGGACTCTGATCCTAATGTCAGGAATGGTGACTAGATAGCATCAGATTTATAGTTATGTACTTACCATAACTTGGCAACTGTGTTATCTGTAGTCACCATTCACCACAACCCCACCCTAGAGCCCCCTGCCTGGAAAACTGGTTGGATTTGGAGGTTCTATTTGGTTTCTATGACTTATCTGTCTTCCTTCCTTATGCAAACTCGATCTGAGGAAGTGTAGGGCAGCACAGCATTATGGGAGAGGAGGAGCTTGATCTAAGCTGTGTTCTGATTACTCGGGCCATAACGTGATGAATACAGATAATACAGATGCCAAGTTATGGTAAGTACATAACTATAATTTTGCCTTACTCTTTTGATGTTGTAAAATTTTAATTATACAATGACACCGCGTGAATATTCCAAAACGTGCACGCTGACTGACCAGTGTGCCCGTTGTAAATGCCACAATATACCAACGGGTAAAAGGTCCGGTCGCCCGGACTTTTTTCCGTTGGTATAAAGTCCTCAAAATATATATTTTTAAACAAATAAAAAAAAAGAAAAAAGAAAAAGCAGAGCAACAGAGACTTTCTTTTCTCCGTTGCTTCTGTTTCTAAGCATTGAAGTACTGGGTATGAGTGGGACGCAAGTCCCATATGCATGCTCAGTACATCAAAACAGGGAAGCAGTATACCACAACCAACGGAAGAACAGTAATGCGCCGTTATACAAAGACATTATTTACGAAAAGTATTTTTTTTGTTAAATAATATCATTGTACAATAGCAAAAACCGACTCCGTGGTTGTGGTATACTGAAATTTACCCACGGATGGCTTTATTTAATCACTCAGGCTTCATCCTCGTGATTAAACCACACCAACAGTGGGTAAATCTTCAATATACCACACCACGTCATCGGTTATTGCTTTATTATACAATAACCCCCTCCCATTAATATTCCAAAACGTGCACGCTGATTCGCCCTAGTAATTAAACCACACCAACCATGGGTAAATCTTCAATACACCACACCTCGTTGTTGGTTATTGCTTTAATAACTCATACAAATACTGCCAAAATTTAGTCCCTTAGCTTTTACCCCCCATAGGTTAAACTGTACCCCTTGTGGGTAAATCCTGCATCATCTATGGTCAGGTGGTGACTATTAGTATACTATACCATCCCTAGAATTCAGAAACGTTCTGTATACTGCAGCAGCCCAGTCCATGCAAAATGTGGCTACACACCGAGTAAGGACGATTCACAGGCACACAATTCAATAAAGGCAGGATAGAAAAAGTTGCAGTTTGCACTACTTGCAAATGATGATGTGGCAATGAACATTATAAAAAAAGAAGATAATAGGGCAAACAATGATCACTGCTGCTAAAGCCTTAACTATAAGGGTAATATCCTGCTACTAACAGAACAGCTGCCCAGCTTCCAAAGCTTTAATGCACCCTCCCATGCGCCCAAACTGTCATGTAGCACAGGCTTGGCTCCAAAATCTCATTCTTTCCTTATTTCTTTAATTAAAACCCTGCTTCATCATCATCCCTTTCCACTCGGAATTGCAACTTTCTGCTTGTGTTACGTATAAGAGCCTTAACTCTGTAGCTCTAAAATATCCCTTCAAATCAGGTAGTCCTAAACTTCCTTGTTCTACTGGGAGGATAAACATATTCTACTTGACTCTTGCCATCTTCCCCTCCCAAATAAAATCCTTCAGCTCCTTATTTATTACTATCCACAACTTATCCTTTGGGGTTCATAAAAATATGCCTGACCTGTGTATAAAACTAAAGGGACTAAAACATTTTAATGCTTGTATCTTGCTATCTATATCCATGGGCAAGAGCTTCCCGTTTCTTAGTTTTTGTATTATATTTTGCTCAATCTCTTCCTATGTATCCTTAGTTGCCATAACCAGATACCTTTTAATCTACAGTACTAAACACTTCATTTTATCATGTCTCCATTACAGTCTTCCTATGTCTGGCAACAACCCTTTCTACTTTCTGTTGACTAAGTTGTTGTGCCAAATGTTTTTGTGCTCTGGAGTAATTATCAAAAAACTGTTGCTTAACAGCAATCTTTCTAAACACATGCATATTTTCCAGAAACTCCCTTATTTTCTCTATAGCGCTCTGCAATTGTGTCTCTTCTTGTTCTATGCGATTCCCCTTATTTTGAATATTTTAACCTTTTAACGAATAAACCAAACCAAAACTTTTTAAAACACAAACAAGACAGCTTGCAGTGAAAATTCCCTCTACACTTCTATTATTCCTGTAAGTGCTTTCGCGCAAGTCCAATGCCTGCACTTCTTCAGAAAGTGTAGAGGGAATTTTCTCTACAAGTTGTCTTGTTTGTGTTTTAAAAAATATTTTAACCTTTGTCAGTCCCTCGAGATAATTCTTATTACGTCTTAATCACGCTTTTTTTTTATTTTTTTTTATTTATTTCTACCCCATTTTTAAATTCCACTTTCATTTTATCCCACTCACCAGCTATAACTTCTGGAGTACTTTCTATCTTCCTAATAACTCCCAGATGATTTCCACTACTCATTCCTTAAATTCCTCACACCTTAACAGAAGGTAGAGAAACATCAGTGTCTCATCTTTACTTCATCACCTTGCATTTCTATTTTAGTATTTATTAAGATACAGGTTGTTGATGCTAGCACCAAAGATTTCAGATACAACTGTACTGTCATGTGGAGTACTCCTGGGGTATCATGACAATCACAGATGCCACGAGGCCCAAAATCCTGAGGCATTCCTTCACAGTGACTGAAGTCTGAGTAGAAAACCTTAGAAAGAGATCTAAATAAAAGCTGATTTTCTTGAGATGCCTAGCTGGAATCCCAGGAACACAATCCTGTGTGAGAGAGTCAAGAAAGACTTTTGAATATTCTCTTGGAATACCAGCTTCTGTAAAAGATCTCTCACCCTAGACAGATTCCTGATACTCTGAAAAAGACTCTGCAAAGATAAGCAAGTTGTCTAAATATGGAAAAATGTGGATACCCTGTAGCCTACAATGAGCTATAAAGAATAATTGTGTAAAATATTACCATAACCACAGACGTCCTTCTCTTCACTGCTGCAGTATTCTTCACTTGAGGGATATCCCTACCCTGCCAAACTGCACCCCAATGTTGGCCAGTATACAAAAGACTTTCACCACTGTAGGGTAAGTAGTACGTCTGGCGTAGGCTGCAGTTGTATATAGTCCATAAAACAAAAGTATGCACATACCATCCTCAAAACTGAATGACCCAGGAGGAAAGGCTGACTAAGGATTAAGTGGTGTGTGCATCCAGGAAAAACAAGAGTCTAGTGAGGAAGGCGAGAGGGCTAGAATACTACAGCAGTGAAGAGGACAGCTATGGTTATTGTAGGATTTTACACAATTGTTCTATGTCCTTCTATTCACTTGCTGCAGTATTCTTCACTTGAGGGAGACTGCCAAAGCTCAAGAGGGAATGGAGGAGGCAGGAGTAGAGGAGCTTTCAATGAAGCCATGGAGAATGGCTTTGGTAAAATCAGTTCTGGATCTGGAGACAGAATTCAGTTTGTAATGTTTGGTGAAGGTTTGTATGGTAGATGTGATGACTGCTTCAAGAATGGCACTGTTATCCGGACCTTTGAAGAAAGCTCTGGAAGAAGCCATGGTTCTGGTAAAGTGTGCCTTTACAGGGGAGGAAAGAATCCTTCCATGGTTAGTGTAACAAAAGGAGATGGTTTTGGAGATCCAGGATGATATGGTTTTCTTAGAAGCAGGGAGACCCAGCACCCTGGGATGGAAAGTAATGAACAGCTGGTCAGATTTCCTAAAGGGTTTAGTCTTGTCCAGGTAGAACCTCAGCTGTCTGTGAACAACCAAGGAAAGTAGGATCCTCTTACTGTGATTTTGTGGGGTGGGGAAGAAGGTGGGGAGTTGGATGGATTGGTTGAGAGAGAGTTTGTTAACCACTTTCGGCATAAAGGATGGGCTAGTCTTCAGAGACATCCTGTCCTTATGGAAAACTAGAAAGGGGGGATAGCAATTAGGGCTTGAAATTCTGACACCCTTGTAGCCGAATTCAAGGTAACCAGCAAGACCATTTTCCATGTGCAATGCTTGAGGGAAGTGGATGCTGCTGGTTCAAAGGGAGGCAGACTCAATTTCTCTACTACAAAGTTGAGGTCCCAGGTAAGAGGGATGGGTTTCCTGGGAGGTCTAATGTGGAGCCTTTAAGGAATTGCTTCACCTCAAACCTGGCAAAAGGGGGAGACAAGGGCAGACATGAAGATATGGCTGACATGTGGGCTTTGACTGATGAATCAGCCAAGACAGCATTTAGAAACTCACACAAGTAGGATAAAACCACTGGAATATCAATAGTTAATGGATTCTGATCCTTAGATTGATACCATAATGAAAATCTGTTCCATTCGGAAACATGATTTTCTAGTGTTGGGTTTTCTGGCCTCCTGCAAAATGCTGAGCACGTCTTCAGAAAAAAAGGTGTCTGAAAGGAATTAGAACCCACTCACCCACAAAGTGAATTGAAGAGTTGATAGGTGAGGGTGAACAAGGATCCTTTGTTCTGTGTGAGAAGGTCAACTCTGTAGGGTAACTTGTGGTGATGGCCTGGGCTAATTGAAGGAGAAGGTGAAACCAGTACTGTCTTGGCCAAAAGGAAGCCACCAGCAATACTTTTGGTGAGTTCTGCCTGATTTTGAGCAGGACTTCTGGTATTACAGGAAGAGGAGGGAATGCATAAAGAAACATCCTCATCCATGAGAAAGAGAGAGTGTCCACTTTCCAAGTCAGAAAACTTGGGACTCTGGCATAAAATTTTGGAAGTTGCCTGTTCAAAGGATAGGCAAATAGGTCTACTTTCAGAGTACCCCATTGGCGGACTATGTCCAGGGACACATCCCTGTGTAGCATCCATTCATGGGATTGAGTCCAGGATCTGCTCAGTGAGTCTGCCACAAGGTTTCTGTCAGAGGGGATCTACACCACCTGAATGGTTATGTTGTGCTTTTTCCAAGAAGCCCCATACTAGGAGGGCCAACCTGCAAAAGAGGTAGGATCTGGTCGTCGTCGTCCCCACATGTTCACATAACAGAGCACAGTCATGTTGTCATAGGACCATAGGAGGTTACTAGGCTAATGGCCCCAGAGATCTTACAAGCCTAGCCAAGTTCAACCCGTGTATGTCACATACCAGGTTAAGGTCCTTTGAGCGAGTGACCTGTGTGACATTTGACTTACGAATGTGTAGCATTTCCATTAAAGCTGGGTCAGAGATTTCTCTATATGCAATGCACAGGTTGCCTCTGAGCAGTCTGTATGACACAGAGTAAAGTGACAATGACTTCAGTCTATCCGCATAAGACAGATCTTGAAGACTCTGAATTTTCTTTGTAAGGAACCTTTGTGGTCTCTCCAGTTGCTGCAGGTGTTTGGAAAGGAACATACCAAAGGAAGCATTGTACTCTATTATTGGCCTAATGAGGGAAGAGTATGGGGGGGGGGGGGTAATAACCTCTTTTTTTCTGGAGGCAATGCCCTTACTTATGAGATGAACAATAGAAAATGCCCTTCTTATCACTGTGGAGACATGGTGATCGAAGTTAAGGTTGCTGTCCATGTGTGTGCCCAGATGTCTCACCACTGACTGTGTGCTTAGGGTATTGCTATTGATGTAGTGGTCTACAGGAACATCACCCTTGCCGAAGAAGATGATAATGCATTTTTTGGGTTGAGTTTAAGATCATGACTTTGGCACCAGTCATTAGTCTGTGTAAGACCTTCTTGCAGGATTCTGACATTGCTAGGGGTTTCAGTGAGCGCTCCCACTTTGCAGTCATCAGCAAATTTTCAGCCTATACTTCAGAGAAGTAGATTCCAAACAGTAGGGGTCCCAGAACCAATCCCTGTGGAACACCACTGGTTACAGGTCTGATGGAGAAGGTGGAGTCCCCTATTATGACTGTATGAGTTCTATCAGTGGGCCAGTTTGCAACCCACCTGACAACATATGGGTTGGTACCTAGCTGGGTGAGTTTATCAATGATGCCTAAGTGTGGGATTGTGTCAAAGGCCTTGGCTAAGTCTAGGTAGGCCATATGTACAGATCTGCCCTCATCTAGGGCTTTGGTGACTGTCTTGAAGAAGTCCACCACAACAGGCATGATCTCCCCTTGCCAAAGCCAACTTGGGTGGGGGTTGAGCATTTGGAGATTAGCTACATCTTTGGTAATAAGGTCCATGATGATTCGCTCCATGGCCTTACAGATATGGATGGTCAGGCTAATGGGTCTATAGTCGGTGAACCAACTTTAGTGGGCCTGGGCAAAGAAGGGGCCTCAAGGTCTGAAGGGTAAGGAGCAATATTTTCATTTCCCTTGTGTTGATGTGTTCCCTTTTCTGGGAGATAGACCACCTTCCTTTGACAGTGTATTTTCCCATGGCCGTGCCCCAGCCCGTGTCTGAGGCATCTATGTAAATTTCTTGGACTGAATCCAGAGGGTGGAAAGGTAGTCCTGGATTTAGGCTTACCTACTGAAACCATCAGAGAATTTCCTTTTTAAAGCAAGGGATCAGGGGAATGGGGAATTCTAGAGGATGTGAAAGTTGTGTCCAGACAGACCTGAGGAAGCACTGGAGCTTCCTCATGTGCAGTCTTGCCAGGGGTACCATGGAAAAGAAGGAGGCACTGCTGAAGTCTGTTTAAGGGCCATGAAGGCCTGGAAAAGATTTGGAAAAAGGCCTGCCTTTCAGAAGGGCCTCTTTAGTATTAGTAATGGATAAGTGTTTTGTATTTTGCTTTTTCTTAGCTCTAGACACTATTTTTTGAAGGATTGGAGGGACAGACGTTGACCTAGTAGTGGACAGCTCATACACTGGGACTCTGGATGCAGAGCTGCAAAATAATCCCAAGCCTCCGTTCCCCCTTGACATTTAAGTCGGACATCTGCTCAACCTCTAGCGACATGTTTGCAGCTGAAGGCAAGGCTACCTCAGAAATAGGTTCAGCCTGTGACTCCCAAGTCAGAGATTTCATGTGCCTCTGGGTCCATGAGTGCCACGGGAGGGACGTCTGATGGCGGAAGTGCAGCTGAAGGTGTAGGCCTAGCTTTTTTGGCCTTATGCTTCGGTAGCTTGCTATAGGGCTCTGGGGCACCCTCCATTAGTTTAGCTGAAAGTTTTAAACATTGTTTTTCCAAATACAAAGCTAAAGAATTAAGCCTGCTTCTAAGGGTCTTTGGACAAAAGAATGGCAAATACTACACAACCTATGGTCGTGGTTGGGGCATAGGCAGAAGAGACACTGGGTATGGCTGTCCTTATGTGGAATTTCTCTTCCACACTGGCACTTGCCCTTCCTGGATGATATAACAAAAATGAACAAATAAAAAATTACCCAACGGGGCACTCATCTGAGAAAACAACAAAAATGCAGGAAACTGCAAGACCGACGTTCAGTTGCTGGCTTTATGAATGGCGGCAGAAAAGTTCTGAGGATGGTACATGCGTACTTCTGTTTTATGGCCTACGTATGACTGCAACCTACACCAGATGTACCACGTACTCTACAGTGGTGAAAGCCTTTTGTATACTGGCTGATGCTGGGGCGCCATCTGGTGGGGATATCCCTCAAGTGAAAACTACTGCAGTAAGTGAATAGAAGGGCATCTTGGTGCAGTGGATAGTCCAAAGAGTAAGGCAGAGAACTGATAATGTGATCCAGACACACAAAACTTAAAGAAACGTCAGAATTCATCTTGATGATTAAGGATGTGATGATGAGCATGTTTTAAGATTACTGTTAAAAGGAAACTTGAAAGAGGAAAAAAGGTAACAGTTTACGAAGTGACATAATTTTGAATTTGGGCAACATCGCAAACAGGTTTAGGAAATAAAGGTCCAGAACTGATCTTCAAGCATTTTCTTTCTTTGGCACTAGGGACATTCTTGAATAAAAACTCTTCTCCATCTGGGAAAAAGGAACTGGTTCTATCACTCCTTGGGGCAGCATGTAATGAAGAACAGGTGGAAATAAATGAGTCTGATCTGGAGGACAAGAAAAATGGGGCCAACCGTGTTACTAATGGCAGTAGATGATTCCCCAGAGAAGGGAACAGCATTCTGACACAAGAGAAACCTTGCCTGTTCCCTCTCCCAGCACCAACAAGAGTGGTTCTCCCTTGCCCACTAAAGGACTCCAACAGCAGCAAAGGACATGGCTAACCCTTGGTTTATAGTGCTACAGTAGAGGGATCCAGGGTAAGAAAAAAAGAAAATGAGTGGTCTGAAGTATAGCAAATGGTCACAGCAGAGTCACCCACCTGCAGCTGAGGCAAGCTGCTAGTCTCCTGCGGTGGCAAATGCTGTTTGCTTAACTTTTTCTTTTTGTGGCTGGAAGAAGAACCAACTGTGAGCCCAGTAGTCTGTTCCATGGTCAAACCAAAAATGGTGCCTCTTTCATGAGGACGACAAGCAGAAATGTTGGTAAAACTACCAGTCCGCAAAAGTAATTTTACAGAAAAAAAAAACATTAAAAAGCCCTTTAAAACACTATGGCAGCTGCACAAAAGGAAAATAATTTCTCTACAGAAAATATGTTTTAGTTAGTTTACACTACTTTCGTACTAACAGAAAAAAATGAGTACTCTATTTAAAAGTACTTTACAATCTCAAGACAGTCCTTCCTGAACAGGAGAGTAATAAAACATCAATAAAATTAAGAAAATGGAAGGTTTTTCCAGCAAAGAAAAGCACAAGCTAAATGTCAATCCTTGAAAGTCTCAGAGGAGCATATTCTTCGGTGGCAATAAAGTTCTGAAGGCCGTGGCACCCAAACTTGTCTTTTAGTCAGCTCAGCTTGAGCTGCTTAACAGTTTGAATGCATGGAATGTGTCCTAAAGCTTTGGAAGCTTGCCAACTGTTACATCCTTAGCAGAATATAACCCATACAGTTAAGGATACAACAGCAGTGGCAATATGACAAATATTATATATATATATATATATATATATATATATATATATATATATATATATATTTCACATGACAGGTTATTCCCAGCGTTGCTGACCATAACAGAACCTTGGGGAAAGACCACAAAAACATCTATGGAGTAACTGCTTCATTATTCTCTCTCTCTCTCTCTCTTGCTCTCTCTCTCTATATACATATATTCTAGTGAGTGTTCTTACTGTCAGCAGTCACAGAAGTGCATTAGCCTGAGTGCAATCAAGTAATCTGTCCATGCTAATACATCATATCATCCATGACAAAGAAAGTACAGTTTTGTACCTACCATAAATGTAGATGTCCGAACAGGATAGCATCTGCAGTCCTAACAAATGGGTTGTCCTGTCGTCAGGCAGCCCTTCGGTCGGCCGGATTCCAAAGTCTGGGTCTGGCCTCGGCTGGTGTCGCACTTCACCCGACGTCATCTCTGCTGGTCTTCGGGTATAAAGGCATCAGCCGACGCCATTTTCCTCAGTGTTTCTTGCCCCAGATGCCAGTAGCCCTCTTGGATAGCTAAATTTTTAGGTAAATGCCAATGTTTCTCAAAAAGTAGAAGGCAAACACAAAAAATATGCATGTATGTACATATATACAAACAAATACACCATAAGAGATCCCCCCCAGCTAGCTATTAGGTGGGCAATACCCTAGGAGTACCACAGAGGGGAAGGAGGGTGGGTAATCCTGACTGCAGATGCTATCCTGTTCAGACATCTACATTTATGGTAGGTACAAAACTGTACTATGTCCTTCAAGGATGCATCTGCAGTCCTAACAAATGGGTAGAATACCATAGCCAAATTAGGGGAGGAGGAATAAGAATTATGGTGTACTTAGGATCCCTTGCAACACAGCAGTGGCAAACCCTGCTCGGGATCTAGAGTATAGAGGTAAGTTATAATGCTTGGCAAATGTATGCACGGAGGTCCAAGTAGCAGCCTCAATAATGTCCTTGGTAGCCACTCCTCGTAAGAAGGCTGTGGTAGTGGCTGTAGCCCTTGTAGAATGAGGCCTTATGTTCTGTGGAATTTGCTTTCCATGATAGGAGTAACAGAATCTTATGCAATTTCCTATCCACTTGGAGATTGTCTGTTTGGAAATTGCTTTTCCTTCCCTTCCTGTTGCATAGGCTACTAGGAGCTGGTCAGTTTTTCTATTGCCCTTGGTTCTGTCCAGGTAGTAGCGCAACTGTCTATGTACATCCAAGGTATGCAGCAGTCTTTCCCCTTTGTTCTGTGGATTGGGAAAGAAGGTAGGTAGGTGGATTGCCTGGTTTAGAGACAGTCTGGATACCACCTTAGGCATAAATGTAGGATTAGTTCTCATGGACACTCTATCTTGATGGAAGATTAGGAAGGGTTGTACTGCCATTAAAGCCTGTAATTCCGAAACCCTTCTTGTTGAAGTAATTGCCAGTAGGAAAGCAGTTTTCCAGGATAGGTGTTGAAGATCTGCTGTTGCTGCTGGTTCGAATGGAGGGAGTGTCAATTTTTCTAGCACAAAATTCAAGTCCCATGCTGGTAATGGTGGTTTCCTAGGAGGTTTTACATTCTTAATTCCTCTGAGGAACTGCCAGAGTAGAGGATGCGAGAAGACAGGGGGATCGAGGCTGTATTCTGCAGAAATAGCTGATGCATGTATCTTGATGGAGGAATAGGACAGGCCAGTATGTAGTAGCTCTGCCAAATATTCCAGGATGTTGGCAATATCTACCTTTGACACATCTTTCCCTCTTTCCGTACTCCAAATGACAAACCTTTTCCATTTTCCTGCATAGTTCCTTCTAGTAGAAGGTCTGCGGGCCTCAAGGATGATGTCTTTAACCCTTTGGGATAAATCTGGGTTAGATGCTCTTATGTAATGTTCCAGGCAGTGAGTTGCAGAGTTTTCAGGTTTGGATGTAAGATGTTGTAGTTGCTCTGAGTCAACATCAAAGGAATCAGGGGTAGAGTCCACGTTCCCCCCGAGACATGCTCCTCAGTAATGGATACCAATGTTGTCTTGGCCAATTTGGAGCTATCAGAATCATCCTTGGCCGTTCCTCTTTGATTTTGAGTAGTACCTTGTGCATCAAAGGAAGGTGTGGAAATGCATATGCTGTCAGGCCTTTCCAGTTGAAGGATAGAGAGTCCACCTTCCAAGCAAGAGGGTGGTATGTCCTTGTGCAGAATTTCTTGAGCTGGTGGTTGAGTGGGGATGCAAATAGGTCTATTTGTGGCATTCCCCATTTCTTTGTGATGGCCTTGAAGATGTCCGGGTGTAGCATCCATTCGTGAGCATCCGAGGTAGTTCTGCTTAACATGTCTGCTAGGATGTTTTCTTTTCCCGGTACAAATATTGCCTGTAATTGAATGTTGTAGCTCAGAGCCATATTCCACAGGTCCAGAGTCATTCGGCATAGGGAGTATGAATGAGTGCCTCCCTGTTTGTTGATGTACCACATGACTGTGGTGTTGTCTGTCCTTATCATCACTTGGCCCTCTTTGAGGAATGGTCTGAAATTCTGGATTGCTAGTTTTACTGCCAGCATCTCCTTTTGATTTATGTGCAGGTGTAGTTGATCTGGAGTCCATAGGCCTTGAATGCACTTGTCCAGCATGTGTGCCCCCCAACCGAGGTCTGAGGCGTCCGTTGTGATGGTTTGGCTTGCTTGAATGTTGTGGAAGGACAATCCTGGGTTTGCCTGGCATGTCTGAGCCCACCATAGGAACTCTTGTTTCAGGCATGGAATTAGTGGTATTTCGGTTTCTAAGCTGTGCTTGTGTTGAGACCATAAATTCTTTAGGTACCACTGTAGCTTTCTCATATGCAGTCTGGCATGGGGGACCAAGATTATGCAGGATGCCATGAAACCCAAGGCCTGCAGTACTTTCCTTGCTGTTAGTTTGTTCTGCTTTGCTAGTGTCAAGAAGTACAGAGGAAGTTGTTCTTGTTTTTCTGCAGTTAGGAATGCCATTTGTTTTACTGTGTCCAATTCTGCACCCAAGAATGTTACTGTCTGGGATGGTATCAGTTTTGACTTTTTTAAATTGACTGTGTATCCCAGGGCTTGTAGTAAGCAAATGACTCTTTGTAAGTCTTGTGTCAGCTTGCTTTTGTTGTCCGCTTGTATCAGGCAGTCGTCCAGGTATAGATAAATTTGGATTCCCTGAAGCCTGCAATGAGCGATTACTGATGCCAGGCATTTCGTGAACACTCAGGGCGCAGTAGATAAGCCAAAGGGCAATGCTGAGAATTGATAATGCTCTGATCCTGCAAGAAATCTGAGGTATCTTCTGCAAATTGGTCGTATGGGGACGTGCAGGTATGCCTCCTTGAGATCTAGAGTTACCAGCCAATACTCCTGCCCAGCATGGGAAGAAGTTGGTGTAGGGTCAGCATTTTGAACTTTGGAACAATGATGAATGTGTTTAAAGCGGACAGGTCGAGAATAGGTCTCCAACTGTTCTCTTTTCTTGGTACTAGGAAGAGTCTGGAGTAAAATCCCTTGCCCTGTTCTGTAGGTGGTACCCTTTCCACAGCTCTCATCTTTGTTAATTGAGCTATTTGTTTTAGGGCTTCTGACTTTTGATTTGGTGGCAGGTTTGGCATTCCTCTTTTTGCTGGTAAGGTGTGGAAATGAAACCTATAGCCTTGGTCTATAGTTTGCAAAATCCAGTTGTCTTTTGTGATATAGTGCCAGTTTTTTGAAAATAAGGCTAACTTTCCGCCTAAGGGTGCTACTATTTGTTCCCTGGTAGGCGGTGTTAGAACCAAGTCATTGTGATTGTCCTGTTGCAGTGGTAGTGGTTGTATCCGTGCCTCGTTGGTTATTGCCTTGCCACTGTCGTCCCCTGTAGGCACCTCCTCTGGATTGGTTTCTGCCTCTGGAACGTCTATTGCTACCTCTCTGATTTTTAGAGGAGTCTGGAAAGGACCAATTTTTGGAAGGCCAGTTCCTGCTGAACCTTGGGGGCTGTACCTGTAAGAAATCTTTAACTGTTTGTACAGATTTTGCCTTCTCTTCCATTTTCTTCATTACTTGTTGGGCAGGAGAACCAAATAGACTGACCTTGTCCATAGGAGCATCTAATAGCTTTGCTTTAACATGATCCGGCAAGACCTGCTCTTTCAACCATGCATGCCTTCTTATAACTGTGCCAGTCATGGCTGATCTAAATGAAGCCTCCAGTGCATCATAGCCACATTTTAAAGAATGGTTACTAACCTGCTGAATGTTATTCACCATTTCTAGAACATATTTCTTATCTAAGGAATCATCAGAGGACAGTTTCTTAGTTAACTGATCAAGCATAAACTCTTGGTATTGGATCATATGAAACTGACAGTTCAAAGCTCTAGCTGAGAGAGTAGCGGAGGTGTATACTTTTTACCCCATCTCTAAGGACCTGGATTCCCTATCAGAAGGAGAGGGTTTTAGCTGAGGTCGAAGCTACTGCCTTAGGCCCCTGGGAGATAGTCTCGGATCTGCAAAGGGCCTTGTATAAGTGGTGATGAGTGTCCGGTACCCTGTAGAACCTGTCGGGCTTAGCAGGGGCTGGAGGTAAAGTATCAGGAGCAGTGCAGACATCATTAAATGCATCATCCACAACAGGAAGAACTGGAGGTATAGCTAAGGGCCTATGCTGGTAAGTGTAAAAGGTCCTAAGCCTTTTTCTTGAATCTGAGAAATCTTGTCCCTGCCATTGGAAATGCTCTCATGGCATGTAAGGTTTCCCCAAAGGAAAATTCCTCTGGTGGAGAGGCAGAAGGAATAGATTCTTCAGCATCAGAATCTTCATAAGTAGAAAGAGGAGCCTCTGGATGGTCTGGAATGTCTGAGTCATCAGAAGAGTCATCTGAGGAGCCTGGCTCAGGGGGCTCTGCTCTAGGTCTCTTTTCTGGAGGTTGTGAGGCCCTGTCTGGGTGAGATTGGGATCCTCTTATTAAAGAGATGAGATCCTCTGCCAAAGTAAGCATTTGTGAACTGGAGCTGGGCCTGTGAGAGGGGGGCTTAACAGGCACTGATTTAGCAGTTTTGGCAGCTTTAGCCCTGGCAAAGGCCTTTATAGACATGGCTGCAGGAGGCCTAGCAGCACCACGTGCTGGGGTAGAGACATCCATAGGGATGGTGTCCGATAACTCTAGAGAAACCACATTAGTAGGCAAAATTTCAGAGGCCGATTCAGCTAGGGTAGAAGGGGCCTCGGTAGTAGTCATGGATTCGGCTGTAGTTTGAACCGTTTGCTCGGTTTCGTCCGAAACCGAGACACTCGCCATTTGCTTTACTGTGGTTTCGGCCGAAACCGCGGACCGCGAGTGTCGGTCCTTTTCTTTGCGTTTCTTAACAATTTGGGTAGTCGGAGGATCCGACGGCATAATGTACGCAAAGTCTGAGCCGAAAAATTGTTCAGCAAACTCCGACCGACGCCTAAGCATTCGTCGGTTGAAGGAAGCACAGGCTAAACAAGCTGCTACGTCGTGGTCTGGGCCTAAACAAGATAAGCAGTAAGAGTGGAAATCTTTATGAGGTATTTGTTTCCCACAAGTTAAACAGTTATTTACTTTTTCTGACATCGGCTGAGGCAAGAAAGAGTCCCCAACGGGGTACTTAGCTTTTAGAAGTCTTCGAAGTTGTATTCGGTAGTATTAATCTCTGGATCTGACTGACCAGCACTTGCGAACAGCTTCTGCTTCGGGCGCCACGCGGCAAGAAAGACTGAGGAAAATGGCGTCGGCTGATGCCTTTATACCCGAAGACCAGCAGAGATGACGTTGGGTGAAGTGCGACACCAGCCGAGGCCAGACCCAGACTTTGGAATCCGGCCGACCGAAGGGCTGCCTGACGACAGGACAACCCATTTGTTAGGACTGCAGATGCATCCTTGAAGGACATCCCCTTGTGGCTGATATGTTACTGTCTCTGCTCCCAGGTATTTATACAAAAACTGTGTGTGTGTGTGTGTGTGTATAGATATAGATAAACTTGTATATGAAAGCCCAATGTTCCTTTAATAACAAAGAAGCCATGCTTGCTGCCTGTAGGAACCTGAAGTGGAAGAGGTCTGCTGATAGTACCACATGTTCAGACATACCCACTTGATGCTTCACAGATGGGTGGCAAATTGCAAAGGATACCTCAAATATCCAAGTGCAGCACACAACTGTGGATTCCTAGACTGTCTGAACCAGCAGACAAGAGCTATCAGGAACTTCTGCATGTTTGTCAGTAGTGACTCTGTTGACAGACACTCATCCATGCCTCTCCACTCTTGTGCCAGGCAGGCTGCTATGCTGTACACCTGTGCAATCATGTCAGTTATTCTCCTATTAACTTGCTCATATGTTCAGTTCTGGCCACCAACTGATTTGTTGGATTCTCCTATAACCTGCTTATATGTTCAATTCTAGCCTCTGACAGTACTGCTTTCCTGGATTAGGTCCTGGAAGATGGAGTTAAGACCTCTTGTGTCAATTTCTAAACTGGCCATGTTCTCAGAGGGCCTGCAGAAGGATGCTGTCTCTTCTGGGAGAATTTACTCTTTCAGTGACAGTCACCTTCATGCATTACAGCATGTAATATCTGAGAAATTTACATGTAAGTACTTGGCAGGTCATACACATTATAACCCTGCTCAGCAACACATGAAACTGCCCAGTGTTGATAAGTCTGCTGCAGTTCAAAGGGTGGTGGTAGGTATGTTGTGTTTCTTGGTGCTGCATTGCAGCACCTGGTTGGGGCAGGTAACACACCTTACACAGGCAACTATGCAGCCATGTGACTTGGGACAGCTCATGTCTTCAACATGTCCATGGGCCACAATGGCATACTGCCTACATGTAAACAATGTAGGGTTACAAGAGAGGTGAAATTCATCTTATTTCCCAAAATTGTTAAAATGATACACTGTACAACTGCCAGTGCAGGGCAACCTTCCTGCTAGTGATATATACCATGCGTGTCAAGTACAGTGTATCATCCCTCATAGTGCACTGTTGTGGGACCACTAAGATTAGGTTAGGGTTACCACAGGACAGTCTTCAGGAAGTGAATGGAATCCTCTACTATTTATCTACCCAAATCCTCCTATGTGGGTATGTCTAGAGGCCTGTCCTCCTCCCAAACGACTTCCAAAACAAAGTTCATAATCCAGACATACCACACCCTTGTACACATGTAGGAAGTAAATGGCCAAACATCCTACAAAGGCCTCAGAATAAATTGCCCCAGAGTGACCCCTGAAGCA